>NW_009199687.1:40559-47620 GCF_000690835.1 Fulmarus glacialis | reverse complement strand
GACGTTTTCAAAAATTGCATTCTTCTCTGCTTCTCTTTCTATTTTTTTTTCCCCCCAAAAAAAGAAAACCATACAAGCTCTGGAGTTAATTAAGCAAAGGATAGAGAGGTTGGGATGTGCTGGGGTGCAGATATGAAAGCAATTCTGCTCCAATGGGAAAAGGGTTTTGCTTCCTGAAGGCTTCCCCTCGCATGGTGTCATGCTTTGCATTGGCTGTGGATGAGTCCCGGCGCTGGCAGGGTTGCTCTGTGCCCTCCATGGCACCCCCCCATACTCCCTCTGATCATCGCTGATGATGTGAGCGGGGCCAAGCTCAGCTTCAGCGCTGCTGCAGGGTTTGTCACTGCAGCAGAGAGTGACTTATAGCCGATACCAAGCCTCTGCCTCCTCCTTGCCAAGCAGACTTGGGCATGTCATGTCCCTGCTTCGTGCCTTAGTTTTCTCTCTGCCTTTTGCCTGCTATATATAAACTTTAACCAGTTTTCTGGCAGAGCAGCTCTGCACAGCGCCTTGCACCATAGCGTGCTAGTGAGACTTGCAATACTCCCACTTATACTTGTAACAGTGAATTGAAAGGCACATAAGACAGGAGCCCACCGAGGGAATCTCCTTTTCTAGCCATGCAATTAGGGCATTTATCCCAGGATATGGGCTCTGCCACACCAGAGCAGGCAGGCATCCCTCGGGGGGAAGGAGAAACATCCCCGGCTGCATCTGGCCCATTGTGCTCAGCTGAATGATGGGAAAGGGAGCGAAGGGGAAAATTAAATTTGCACCCTGAGCCTGGAGATTAGTTTCCCCTTATTGTGGTAGGAATAATCAAAAATCGTTGGCCGCATTGTTCCTTTTCACCTTCTCGTAACCCACTTGCTGTATTTGATTCCTCAACCTCCTCCTGATAATTACACGTTGCAGTGTGCTTTTATGGTCCTGCACATTCCCTCTGACCATGGGCTCTTTCTCATTGCTACCCCCCTTTTTCACTCCACCATTTGCTGGTAGCCCTTTGCCCACCCGCCTGAGCAAGGGTCCTTCATCCCCCAGCGCTGGGCTGGGAGGCCAGGATGGGTCCCCATGGACCAACACGGGGCAGTGGTGGATGCCCACGTTGCCCTAAATGACTGAGCACGGGTATGGAGGGGACAGAACCACCTCCATGAGATGCTCTCCTGGGCTTGCCGAGGAACAGAGCTATTATCCCGGATGGGTTACTGCTGCTTTATTCCTTCCCATGCTGCTGGAGCTGGGTTTGACTGGGCTCTGTCTTGGCAGCCCTGCATTGCACTACACAGACCCCGGCAGAAAAATGTGGAAAAAGCTGCTATCCGGGGAAAGCACGCTCCCAGCCCTGGGGATCAACAGCGTGACCCAGGCGGGAAAGCATGAGCATCGCCGGGATGAAGGCTGACAGCCGAGTGGGGCCGGTGGGGACCAGCCCTTTCGGCCACATTAGACAAATAAACTCAGAGCCCCGGGCTGGCGGGGGCTTGCAGGCAGTGACCGGTGGCGGTTTAACAGGTCACCCGGCCCCACGGCTGCCATCTGCTACTGCAACCTGCGGGTCCCCCAGGGCTGGTGGGAGGGGACAGGGATGAGGCCGTGAGCTGGAGAAGGCATATTCAGGCAGAATAATAATGAAAATAAACCTCACTAGACTTATTTTTAGCCCTGCTGCTGATGCTGGGACTGTTTAGAGGCTGGCTGACACCGTGGTCTGGGGCTCTTTGACGAGCCCCAGTTATCTTGTGTTTCGTCCTTCGATCGTAAAACTTGCTGGGAGAGAGAGCATCATTTCTGTGCGTTGGTCAAGGACCCCATGCCTAGGATTCCTGAGCCCTTTGGTGTGGCAAATAAATAGATAGAAATAATGATTCACCAAGAATTTACTATGTCTAATACAAACTATCCAGCTGTTCAAATGAGGAGAAGGAAATCCACGGGGCTGGGATTGTTGGGGCATGGACTTCGGTCAGTCTAAGAGCGAGATGGCTGCAGGATGGGGCAGGTAACTCGTCAGACAACAAGGCAGATGTTTAAAGTCTTTTCCAAATACACATGGGCAACGTCAGTGAAAAAAAAAACCACCTTTGTGGAGATGAAATGAGAATCAAAGAAGAAGAGGAGGCGGTAGAGTCTTGCTATGGGCACGCTGGAGAGGGAAATGGGGCAGCTGGGTTTGACTGACAATGGGCAACTCATTAAACTGCTGTACTCCCGTGGGTGAACGGGGGACAACAGCGATGCTGCCCTTCTCGCAGGGCACAGCCACCCCCCTGGGATGCGTCCCAGCTTTGCTGCGCGGGGTCAGAAGAGAAGGACCTAGAGTCAACATGATGCACAGCAAACCAGTAGCTCTTACATTTCAGTCTGTGCAACGATGCAACTTTTAGGGAAACTAACAAAAAACATTTTTTTAATGTCTTTAAACCCTCTCTGCAAGAAGGTTTCACAGTACAAACACATGCAGACCCATAAATTAGCTGTAATAGCTGAAGCCCCATTGTGCAGGCAATGGCTCGCAGCACACAGCAGCTACTCCTGGTTAACAATGCGAGGAAAGTCACTCTGCACATTTTTTATCCTTTGACACAAAGTGCAGCTGCAGGAATACCTCAAGAGGGGTTTTAATAAAAGACAATCATGTTCTTGCGGCTCTGCACATTTGAGAATGAACCCGTGGAGATAACGGACCCGGGCTCACAGTGATAAACATGTCAAGATAATTAAAATTATATCTTTCTTCTAACAGAAAGGGCAAGATCCTCATCTGATGCAAACTGTTGTAGCTCCGTACTGTCAGTGGAGTCACTCCTGCTCATCCCACTGGAGACAGAGCCCACGGAATTGGCAGGAATGAAACGGGATCCAGCAACCAGGCTCTGCGAATGCAGCGTGGTCAGAGAGGTCGCTGTTTGGTTGTGCGTGCCAAATTCTCATCTTTCCCAATCCAACATAAATCCGGGATTTCTCTGTGTGTGTGCAAATGTCATTTAGGAGCTAAGCTGAAAGCAGACAGGCTGCCTGTGCAATAGGGGAGCCAGCGTTCAGGGCTGCAGGCGATGCAGAAAGAACTGGGTGCTAGGTGAAGGACCCAAAAGAATTTTCAAAGTGGGAATGATGCCGAATTTGGCCAAGAGGCTGTTGCAGGGAGCAGGGGCAGCAGGAGAGGGAGGTCACACACGTGCTTGGGAAGGGCTTGGGGGCAGTTTTCACTGGGATGAGAAGCACCAAAAGTCCACAAGACAGCCTGAGCCAGGTTCCTGGAGGACTCTCAGGCACAGAGAAGTGCTGGAAAATGGCAGTCTGAAGGAAAAAGTCTGGAGGAACCTTTGGCAGCAGGAGGGGAGAGCAAGCAGGCAGGATTGCCCTGCAGAGGAGGAGCAGGAGCGTGCACGGGGCCAGTGTCAGGGCTTGTCGGCACAGAGGAGCAAAGCAAAGCTGCTATTGTGGAATAAAATATGCTGGAATGTGGACACGCCTATTCCAGGATAAAGCTGCTTTTTCCTAATTTAACTTAATCCACTATTTGTTTTTATTATTTTTATCATCATCAGATGCAGCTAATTTGGAAAAGCTGTTCCAATTAATTTCCCTGCATAGACAAGCAGTTACACGCTGGAAAGCCTTTGTCTGTTCAGTGGCAGCCTGACCAGCAGCTTCTATTCATTTCAAAACCAGCTCCTTTCTTCTTCCCTCTGACCATTTTTTTCTACTTTGTCTCATCAGACCATGAGGGGAACAGGAGTGGGAATTTTTCATGGGAGCATGGAGCCTGATAGCCCTGTTTAGAGGAGGAAGAGCAGGAAAAAAGTGCTATTTAAAGGGAGGGAAGACAAGGACCTCAGGAGAACCAGAGTCCAGGGCAGTGATCAAGGAGGCCACGATGACCACATGGATGGCCATGAGGGACTTGGCATGAGGTAGCGTCTGCCATCTCCCCTCTTTAGACTGTTTAAGCCTCGGGTATTGCACAGCCTGAAACCTCAGCAGGGGGGCAGGAGGCTGGAGTGCACTGGGTTGTCCATATTGGAGAGATCCACAGCTTGAATTAGGGCCAGAACGACAGCTGTTAGTGGCACCGAGACTATGCCCAGGATCAAAAAACCCCCTTGGATGCATCCACGGCACTGGACGGCGGGGAGCACCCCGTGCCCGGGGGAGCTGTGGTCGCTGCCCTGCTCCCGGCGAGGCAGAGCCGGCTCTTGCGGAGCCCAGATGTTGCAGAGGAAGCTGCTGAAGAATGATCCATCCTTTCCTTTGGCTCGGAGATGAAAGCAGCTTGCAGGAGCTCGGGGCTATAAGCGAGTAACTGATTAACCAGTGCTGCAGCCGCCAGGCTCTGCAAACGCTACGAGAGCTGCCGTACTGTTTTTGCACAGCTCTTTCACCAGTCCCTCTCCAGCTTTCGGCCAAAGTGAGATGAGATGGGGGGGACTTACACCTAGGGAAAAGCCAAGACACAAACCCCTGTCTCCAAGCTGATTTTCTCCTCTGATTCTGCAGTCTGTCTCTTTTCCTACTTTTTCCTCTTCTTCCACCGTTTTGCTTTGGGAATCCGCCATCTCCTCATTCCATCCCTCATGGTCTTGTCCTTTGGCACTTCAGAGGCTTGGCTTATCCTCCTGCCGCCTGGCAAATGTTGGGAGGCCACAGCTACGCATTCATCTCCAAAAGCAACCTGAAAATGGTCCAGTCCATCGTCCCCTGTGGTCTGGGCAATGGAGCCAGTGCCAGCAGAAAGAGCCAAGCGTGTCCATTGCTTGTGTGGCAGGGAGTTCGTGAAATAGAGACGTTGGGGGAGAAGGATGCAAGCTAAAAACCCAAAGTCTCCTGCCAGATGCTGGGTGCACCTAAAGAGATGGCAGTGGCTGATATACTGAAAGGAAGGACAGCCAGATTTTCTCCCTTCCAGGCAATCCTCCCAAGGCTTGACCTTGAGAGACATTATAAATGCCTTAAAATCTCCGTGCAGGACTGTTGCAAGCTATTTCAGTGTGAAATCAGGTTATCATTTGGTACAGTGCCCTATTTCCCTTCTCCTCCTTGTCCCTCTGAGAGGGCTGTGTTCAGGGGAAGCTCATGGGCAATCTCCCCATGTCTAGCCTCTGATGAGTCGAAAAACCAAGGCTTGACCTTGAGAGACATTATAAATGCCTTAAAATCTCCGTGCAGGACTGTTGCAAGCTATTTCAGTGTGAAATCAGGTTATCATTTGGTACAGTGCCCTATTTCCCTTCTCCTCCTTGTCCCTCTGAGAGGGCTGTGTTCAGGGGAAGCTCATGGGCAATCTCCCCATGTCTAGCCTCTGATGAGTCGAAAAATGAAGTCTTCTGCCCCACCAATGTATTTGGTCCCTCTCACCCGGTGCTTGCTGGAGCTGTACCTCCGTGCTAATAAAGCCTGGTACTTTGTAGGGGCAGGCCCACAAGAAAACAACAAACAGCTTCAATAAAAGGGATGTGTTGCCAGCCCCCTCCCTTCTCCCGCGAGTGTTTGTACGGTCCTGATTTCCGCACAGAGACTCTGATCTGCAAGTTGTATTCGCGACCATAAAACAGAGATTAGCTCTTATCTCTGGCAGGCAGCAATATCAGGCACCAGCCCTCACTCCAGAGCGTTGGCAGCTGAGGACCAGCCCAGCACACGAAGATGAACTTGTTGGAAGAGGAGGAGGTAAACAACATGGGGAAAACCAGCTGTGGGAGGTGAACCTGGAGGATGGGATGATGCCAACCTGCCCTGGGCTGCAAGGGAGCCCCGAGCCCCGGCGCAGGGTGAGAGGCAGGGGAGGAAGCGGTGATTAGACACCAGCATCTGCAATCAAGAGGCAGGAAGCGTGATCACCGGGAAATGCTCGCCTCTTTTACTGTTCGCGATAAGCCGCCGAGTACCCCGCGGAGGAGGCACCCAGCCCTTCCGTGCCCCCCTGGCGCGGTGCCCGGCAGGCAGTGCCCGAGCCCTGTGCACACAGAGAGCTGGTCCTCGCCGCTGAGCTGCCGGCAACGTTTCCCCTGGTTTCCAGTGGCCATTTATTGCCAGGGCTCCTACAGAAATCCCCGTGCTTGTTGGTTTCCAGGAGGGATGTCCCAGCAGGGAAGTGTTCCCAGCATCAACCCTTCCCTTTCCCTGGCAGTGGGGTATCGTTGTACCTGGATGGAGGAGCTGTATAGACAGGCAAAAACCTGGGGCTGGTTTGGAGTCTTACTCACAGCAAGACAAACACAGCTCCGCTTACGTAGGGGTTTGGATCGATTCAGCAGTGGTGTGTGTGGGAACAGGCTTTGGTCATCAGATGGCTGCAGGAGAGAAAGAGCAAGAGAAAGAGAGAGAGAAAGAAAGGAGGGGGAGAAGAAACAAGAAAGAGAAAGAAAGCAAACGAAAAGAAAAGAAAAGAAAAGAGAAAAGAAAAGAAGAGAAAAGAGAAAAGAAGAGAAAAGAAGAGAAAGAAGCGGGGGGGGGGGGGGAGGTTGGGGGGGGTGGGGAGAGAGAGAGAGAGAACCCCTTTTGAAAGCCTTAAACCTGCCTCTTTATCTCCCTAATCTGTATTTCCCCCCCAAAGCCTCTTTCTGTACGGGATGAAAGCAGATTTCTCCTCTTTATTTTCGTTTTCTGTGTCCTTTAGGAAGGCATTTGCTCGAGACTAATTGAATTTTCTGCCCGTGGAGAGAAAGACACGACACAGAGTGAGTTAAAGTCCGACACCAGGACAGGGCGCAGGAGCCGTGTTAACTGGTGTGGGGGACAGCCCCTCACTTAACAAAAGTGTTTAATTCTGTCCCCTCTTGTTAAGAAGGGGCAGAAGGAGGGGATATTTATTCTGTTCTTTTCTCAAGGTTTTTCCTTTCGGGTCACAAAGTGCCCCCCACGCTCCCGGCCCCCCTCCTCTCCCCGCTTTTGTGGCAGCAGCAGCTGGTGGGTTGCAAAGGGGACAGGCTTTGTCTTTTGACACACTTGAACATTTCTGCACAGAGCTGGGGAAACCTTTCCCTTCCCCACCTCTCTCCTTTCCGGGCGAGGAGGAGGGAGCGAGGGGGCAAGCGGCGGAGTTACGGCCAAGGGGA
>NW_009199687.1:36922-40479 GCF_000690835.1 Fulmarus glacialis | reverse complement strand
AATGGCACAAAGGGTTGCGGAGCCGTGGTGGACGAGGGATCGGGGCCGGGCTGTGCAGGGTTGCGGCGAGCAGATGGTGATGGGCGCTGGGGAGGGGGTGGGATGGCCCCTAATGCCAGGGAGGCTTGTGTCGAGCCACTGGCTGAAGGGAGGGAGGAAGAAAGCAATGCAAGAGGCAGTGATCCCGTAAAGGAGAGTGCAGGGGCTGCCTCTTCCCAAATCTGACAAAGAAACCTCTTCTTTCCCTTTGTCACCCTCCCAGGGACGGGCCCCAGTTAATCTTCTAGCCACAACACGTGGAGGATTCGCTTGGTTTGTGCTACAAGTCCATAAAAAGAGGTCCTTTTTCTGCAAGCAGCACCCTTGAGTCTTCCATGAAGGATGTGCAAGCCCTTCGGTCCCTCCACAAAGGGTGTGCAAACCCTTTGGTCCCTCCACACCTCCTCCAGGGACAGGCCATTGGCGCTGAGCCCCGGGAACGGGTGCAATCCAGCTGCGTTTGACACCAGGACCACTGCTAGACATGAGGAACGCTACGGTGCAACGCAGCGACGGTGGCCTGGGGCTGGAATGAGATCAGGCTCCTTGTAGGCACGAGCAGGAGACTGGGGCTTGACCCCTGAGCTAAGCCACAGCAGTTAGTGTAACCTGCCTGCGCCCACCCCGTACCGTGTGGGTTTGCAGCCTGGGAATGGCCCCAGCACCTTCTCTGTCCTAGGCAAAGCAAAAAGTAGAAAGCTAAACCCCAGCTCTCTCATGAGCTCCCAGCTTGAATTGAAGATTCCACTGTCTTCTCCATGACCAAACACCTCATATGAGACCCCCAGCCCTTTCCCTGGGGCAAGACCACCTCTTTATTCTGCAGTGAAAATTAAGCCCTCGCAGCTTAATTGCTGTTACTGGGTGTTTTCCTACAACTGATACCCAACAGCCTGCACCGGGAGAAGGTCCTCCCTTCTTAGGGTGAAGATGGGAACACATGTGGACACTAAAGGATAAGCTCCTAAATTGCAGCCAATGGCCTGATTAAAGTCTGTCCGGCTCTCCCTTATACTGGTACAAGCTGGCAGCTTCAGTGGGGACACTGGAGTAAAACCAGTATGAGGTGAATGAGAAGAGAGATGTGAGTTTTAACCTTTGCGCGGCACCGGACACTTACACCAAGCTTTGGGAAATGCCTGCTTCCGCAGGAGCTTTCAGGAGAGTCCTTATGAGTGGAAAATAAATAGATACATTCATTATCCAAATTGTCTTATTTTTGTGGTGCCTCTTGAGTAAACCCACTTCTGAGGCTGTCCTAATTGCTTTGCAATAGAGCAGAGATAAATATTTATCAAACAGCTGCATCAGGAAACCACAGTTCAGAGAACCAGTATCAGGCGATGTGTCTCGGGAAGGATGAGTCTGAGTGGTTTTAGCTTGCTGACCTGTCAGGCTTCCTCCCTCGCACGAGGCAGAGCTTCACCCAAGCCCGGACCCACGTGGCACCACACCAGTCCCATACCATCGCTTTGATGGTCACGCAGAGCCTTTGGAGGACTCTTCTGGAGTCCCCCCGTTGCCCTGTCCTATTGACCCGGTGTTTTCTGACACCTTTTCTTCCTCTGACTTCATGGCCTTGCTTGCTTTCTATTAAAAACCCCAGAGATGTGGCCCATATTCCTCTGGGAGCCCCAGTGCTAAAAGAGGCCCACATGCAAATATTTAGCCACACTATTATTAGCGCAGGAACATCCAACCAGATGGCAACGTTTCTAGGTCTTGCTGTGCAAAACTGGCTCTTTAGAATAAAACAGGCTGGGATGGAGCTCTGAGATCGCCCGCCGCTCCCTGAGATCCCAGACCACTGTGCCAAGGCAGTGGGACACATGGGAAAAGGGCTTTTCTAGCGTCTTGCACATGTGGGACATCCCCTCAGCAAGCGGCGTTTCATCTAAAAAGAGAGGAAATTATGCTAACAATCAAATTTTGAGGTTTGGTGTGTCAGACAAGAGGGTTGGTTTGCATGCATTCACAGTATGGGTGGGCAGGTGTCCCCTTGCTCCGGGCGTACCTCATTCCTCAGCAGAGAGCAGGCGTTTTTCATTGACTGCAATCTGCTGTGTGCTATCCATAGCTGGGGAGGGCAGAAACCCTTCTGTTAAAGTTAACATCAGCATTAAGCAGCCTCAATAGCAAAGAAGAGCAGAATTTCCTCTGCTGCACAGTTTGTGCCCTTCCTCTGAAAAACTTACCCTCCCAAGAGCAGTCTCTCAAGCTAGAAATGCCCAAGGAGATGATTTTAATGCCAAGCACGAGCCAGCTGAAGTGCCGGTCTAAACTTCAGATGGATGATGTTCCCATTTAATTGGGAGCGGGTGTTTTTTTGACTCATGCAAAGGGCATGCTATTTTTATAATGAGCTGATTTCAGATCACAGCCTCCTTATGTTAGGCTCTGCACATACATCTAATGAAAGCCAGGTCCTGCCTAGAAGCCCATACAACGGTTTGAGAGTTGGGAAGAGCGCTCAGAAACATCTCACCCAGGGGCTTTGCGAGGTTGCCCGCCAGGGTCTATTTTTTCCATCCTCACTCATGTCAGAGAAGTTAAATATTTACTGGAGCTATTAAATATTTATGCTAAGCTGCTCCTCCTATGGGGAGGCATCCTATCGCTGGCTCCCGGGGGTCTGTGGCCAACTCCCTCGCGTGCCTGTGCTCAGCTCAGCTCTGCTCCAGAGTGCAAACATGCGGGGACTTCATGGAGCTGCCATGTCCCATAGGGAGGAGAAGGCTCTGCTTTTGGCACCAATAATACTATTAGGTGATGGACTTGATGGTTCTTTGGGTGTCTTCCTTAAAGAGCAAGTCCTTCAGGAAGATGTGGGTTGCTCTTTGCTGTCCTTCCCCCCATGGTTTGCGATGCCACCTTGTCCCTGGTGTGCGGGAAGCTGGGCGAGAATATCCAGCCTGACCCAGCTCCGGCTCCCTCCATCCTCCCGGCAGGTCACCACCACTGCCAGGAGAGCAGCAGGACTCAAGGCAGCAGGTCCCTATTCCATAGCGTCCAAGGGGACCCATGGTTGACACGGGAAGAGCATGAAACCCAGTGGCAATGCTAAACCTTGCTGTTCTGCAGAGCACAAGCCAAATGGGAGAAGCCCCATTCTGAGGGGAGCCAGTGGCAGCCCCTGGACAAGCTCCCCGCTCCCACCCAGGCTGAGTGGGTTAATGCTGCTGCGCCTCCACGCTGGAATGGGGCCAGAGGAAAAAGGCTCCACCGTTTCCCCGTCCGCCTGGAAAACAGGCCGGCTGTTTTCTCCAGCGGCAGAAGGCTGTTTATTCTGGGCCAGATTCAACAGCACGTCGTCGCCCCCAGCCCGAGCCCCGGCCCGTGGGGAGGCTGAAGGGCGCAACCTGCCCGGAGGGATCCGGGCGCTCTCCCCGCCTGGCGTGACCCCCCCCGGGCGCCGCTCTGCCCTTCCTGTCCCCGTCCCTTTCCTTTCCTCCCCGACCCGCTCCGCTCGGGGCTGGGGACGCCCTTTCCTGCCTGGCACCCGGCTGGCCCGACGGCAG
>NW_009199687.1:31002-36647 GCF_000690835.1 Fulmarus glacialis | reverse complement strand
GTGGCTCAGCCGGCTCTGGGCCAGGATGGCTGAGGGACACCGAGTGCTCTGCAGGGACATATTTCCAAAATAAAGTCATTCTGGTGCTCCTCCAGCACTGCCAGCCACCCGACAGCCTGCTGCAAAGCATCGCTGCCGCCCCCACGGCTAAAATAAAGCTGTGAGGAGCCCTGACCCGGCAGAGGCGCGTTTGAGTGCTCCCCAGGCAACCCCCTCCTCCAGCCACGGCAGTTTTCAGTGCAAAGAGCAGCACGTGGGCTTGGCCGGACGCACCCGCGGCCTCCGCAGCCTCCCCAGCGCTCCTGCATTGCCCTCCACCCCATCTCCTCTCCCTCCCGTCCTCTCCATCTCCCATTTCTCCCCCAGCATCGCTGCCTTCCTCGCTGGGTATGTCCACGCACGCTCGATGGGGCGCGGATGCGGTCTGTGCACCAGTCTGGTTTGCTCGCTGCAAACTGAGCTCGGCTCATCCTGAGCACAGGATGGATGTTTTGGGCCCAAAATATGGCTGGTGTTGTAGAAGGGCAGCTCGGAGGTGGGTTTTGAACCTGCTCCTCAGCTCACAGCGCTACACAGTATACCCAACCTGCTGGAGGATGGGGTCTGTGGGCTTCGGTCACTGGGGGGAAGTAGGACACTTTTGAGTACGCAAGCCATGGGTGTGAGATACCAGTTGTTCTGACAGAAGGCTCCAGAGGAACTTGATAGTTGAAAATTAAGGCTGGGAGAGGTTTGAAGACACCCCAGGAGATAAAGACATGAGGCCCAGCCTGCAGAGCCTTCAAAGTCCCGCTCGTTCACCTCAACCTGTCCAACGTGCCCCCTGCTCCAGCCCCACAACCAAGTGCCAAAGCCCCTCTGCACCCCTCAGCAGCCTCACAGCTAATCCCCTCCATCTCCACACACACGGATGAAGAGCAAACCCTATCCATCTGCTGTCCCATGGGACCCCACTCACTGAACACTAGCCCATGCTTTGGTCCTGGAAGTGGGTAGGATCCTGAGACCATCATCCACCCCGATGCAATGGTGTCGTACAAGGCTCCCTGGAAGACGACAGCCCCAGCCCTGAGCTCTTCACAGAACAATCTCTGAAATCAGGAGGCCCTGCAGGGTTTGCCCACCTAAATCTCCAGCACAATCTGGAAATGCCACAACATGCAGCCGGCACGCTTAGCTCACCCTGACCGCTGCTCCCCAGCCCTTCCTCTTAGTCACCTCTTCCTTATCGTAATAAATTAAAAATCAAATGGGTATTACAGCACCAATGGCTGTCCTCATTATCCTCTCATCAGCATTAAATTAGCAACCTCGACAATGCCCTGATAGCAGCACCAGTAGGGCTGAGATAAGCAGCAATAACAAAAGGAAATCAATCCTCCATGGCAGCCCATGGGGCTCGGGGTGTCCTGGCGGGTGATGCATGGCCAGGCATTCAGGGCCGACCCACCAAAGAGCCTATGTCCCCATGGTCTCCACACCGGGGATGCTCAGCACCCCATAAAGGACTCAAACAAGCTGGGGGCCAGCAACTGGGACCCCCTGGGTGGGCCTGGAAGCCTGTGCCCCTCCATGGTGCAAATGGGATGGAGGAAAGACCCCAATTCCCATTAGAGGAGGTTGGCACTAAGCAAAGCTAATGTTGTCCTTACAGCGAGCACTCTTCTCCATAACAGGGAGACAGGGATGTCTGCGGGACACCCTCTGCCTGGAAACCTCATCTGAAATAGCTGTGGATGCCTCATCATCATGGCCTATCCCCAGCTGGTGTGAGCAGGAGTTGGCTTGAACCCACCAGCAAAGGTCTCGGTGACGTTTTGCTCGGAGCCTCTCGCCGGAAGGGGCTGTGAAGGGGGTGACCCACCCCTCCTTCCTCATCTTCCTGGAAAATGGGCAGAAAAGGAAAACTTGCAGCAGTCAGAGATAGTTTCACCGCAGCTCGGGGTCTGGACGGAGCAGCCCTCGGAGACAGGCGCCGACGGGAGGGCTCAGGCCATCCCTGCTCCCTGGAGAGAGGCGCACGGAGAGGTAGGACACACACTCCTTGGGAGGGGTTCCTGTTTTGAGGGAAGAAGAAAAGGACACGGACGTGGCGGTCAGGGATGTACTGTTGGCCCTGCTAATAGAAACCCTCTGTATAAACAGGGAGAGGATCCAACAGAGATCAGAGATGGTTTTTCTTTCAAGAAAATTAAACATTTAAAACATTTGAGAACACACGCCCTCACCCCCCGGACAGTAATTAACTTCTTCCTGTGCAGAGCATGGAGCACTTTCCAAAAACAGAGTTAAATGGATTATTTTTCAAAGGAAATGTTGTTGAAAGGATCTTCTGTTATGTCCTAAAGTGGGAAAACAGTCACAGTGACCGAGGAAGAGCTTGCTCCATGCATGTGCCACGTTGTGGCTGCCTGAGGAGATGGTGACACTCCGGATGCTGCAGGTTTGGGGGCCACGTGGTGGCTGAGCAGCAGTCGCTTTGTTCGATGGAAAAAAGTCTTTGTTTGGTCATTGTATGACCTTAAAAATCAATGCAAAGTAAACCAGTCACCAACAGTGAAAAAAAAAATCCCAAACTCAACCTGTGAGGGATGTATTGCTTTTCCCCAATGTGCCGTGACGGGGGAATCTTGCGATGAGAGAGAGGATGTAAATTCAGATGCAGTTGCAAATATATGCAGTGTTCAAGGGGATTTACATCCCACGTCCCCATCTGAGCCCATCTTCCTGTGAACTTAGGATGAGCTCAGTCCTCGTGAATCTCCGTTCTCAGAGCAGTAGCATGAAAAGAGGCAGCTGGTATGTGTGTTAAACAAGCACAGTGTGAATGACATCCCGGCAATAAAAGGACTCCACTGCTAGCCAAGGTGTTTGGTGGGAACAAAATAACTTCCCAGGCTGATCCCACCACGCTCCCCGAGCCTGCAGAGAGGCGGGGAGCAGCACGGGGAGGCAGGACCGGATAGAAATGTATAATAGCTGGTCTGGAGAGACAATTGTGCTTTGTAGCAAAGTTTGAGGTTTGGATGTTTGTTTTCAGTGCTGCGTTTGGAGGAAAATAAAACCCAACATTTTTTGCAACACAGGCTTGTGGGGAAACAGCCATTCTCTGGTTGAAAAGGTCAGGTTTGCTTTCCATATCTCCCTCGCATCAAAAATGTTCTGCAATCCCTGGAGCTCGGGAGAAAAATTTCCTCTTGCAAAGTTAAGTGAGGGCAGGCCTGTGGGGAGAGCTGATTTCTTTTCCTAGACCAGCTCGAGCCAGCTGGGAGAAACGGGTCTGGGTTGGAGCACCCAAGTGCTCTTCCAGGTCTGGGGTAAAGGGTCAGGAAACAACAGGAGCCCCGATGTCCACCAGCGCGAGGCAGCGGGAGCATGGCTGGAGACGGGTCAAAGCCAGCGGCAAGTTTGCAAAAGCAAATGGTGTTATTGGGACAGAAGGACAGCCATGGTCGGGTACAGAGCCAGTCCTCAGTCACTGCATAGCGGCCGGACTGCTCAGCAGAACCTGCCTGCCTGGGAGACACGGGCAGCCCAGGACGTCACACCCGGGATGTCCACTTTGGGGTCCTGTCCTAGAGCAAGGGACAGCAGGAGCTG
Organism: Fulmarus glacialis; assembly: GCF_000690835.1. Classification (NCBI taxonomy): domain Eukaryota; kingdom Metazoa; phylum Chordata; class Aves; order Procellariiformes; family Procellariidae; genus Fulmarus; species Fulmarus glacialis. Next base: position 33,047 of record NW_009199687.1, on the reverse strand, counting down.
TCATCACCCAAGGCTGCGCGTGGCCTGTGCCAGAGCAGCCCTTGCACTCCTCCCTGGGGTACAGCATCCATGGGAGGGAGGCTCAGGTGGCCCCGCAGAGCCAGGGGATGGTGCCGCATTTGGCATAGGAAATGACACGCTTGGGGTGGGAAGTCTTCTGGCTCTGCTCCTGCAATTTGTTTTTGTCCCTTTTACTATTTATAATCCTAAAATCACTCCAAAATTTCCAGATCCGCTTTGGGTATCATCTCTCCTCTCTGACTTCAGCCTACAGTCTTCCCTTGGCTGAGATTTAGCTTTTAGCATCTTCGCTCTAGTAAGGATCCCTCTGCGTCAGCATCGCGAGGAGTTTTGGCACCACTAACCGGTATCTCCCTTATAATGAGACATCCAGTGCTGAGCCTGGGAGGACAGCGAATGTGTACAAAAGAAAAATAACTCAAAGAGACAAGACAAAGGAATCCGTTGGATGGGGACCAGTACATCTGGGGAAACATCTTTGTTTTAGAGGGGTAAGAGAGCAAGAGGGAGAAAGAGAAAGAAAGAGAGGAAAAAGGCATCCGGAGCAGGATTGTTCCTTGCCTGCAGGTGTGTGTGCGAGGAAGGCAGGCAGCACCGTGCTTTTTTGACATTAGAAGCATTGCAGGCTGGTCATCTTTGGCAGTTCAATCCACGCTCCCTCCGGGGGTGTTGTGTTCCCGTGCCCGCAGGCAGCGCGCTCCGTCCTTTTCTCTTTTCCCCACCATCTGCCGTCGCAAATTCCCTCGAGCGTCTCCTGCCCCGGCGTAGAGTTTCAACCTGCGGTAGAAAACAAGAGGGAGTGAAACCCAAACCCAACCTGCAGCAGCACGGGGAGGGACAGGACCCAGCTTGTGCCTGGTCCCCATCACAGTGTCATCTGGTCTCTGCCGTCGGGTGCTTTGGGGGCACCCCTGGGTGCCAGTGGGTGCTGGGGGCTGCTTGTCCCAGGCCGGGGCAGAGGGACAATGGGGAATGCAGGGCTGTGCACACAGTGGGATCCTCTTTCCTTGTATGGCCGGGGCCGCCGGCGGCACAGTCCTCGCTAACCCCACTGTTTCAAATTACAAAGCTGCCCCAATTCCACCGAACCACCTCGGATCCAAGGAAAGAGCCGGCGGCTGCTTTGAAACCTAGACTGGAGTGTCTCCAGCAGGCAGTGCTTAAAACAACAGCTGGGCTCCTTCTGCACAGGACAGAGCACCATGGCCCCGGGTACCAGGGAGGGGACCGTGGGCTTGGAGTCCCCTGGCGTAGGGGAAAATGGCATTCCGATCTGGAGCAGCGCTCTCACAGCCCCCCAGAGTAACCAGCACCCTCCTGCATCATGCCTGGCCATTACCCATCTCCCTTAAGTGCCCAGAGAAGATCCTGGATCCTGGCAAGTGATGCACAGGGGTCCTTTCTTGTACCCCCATGCACCCTGGTCCCTTCTGCATGGCCCACACCAGCCGCCGTGTAAGACCTCTCCTCCAGCGTATGTTCAACCTGTTGTCTCCTGAGAGAGAGCAATCGGGGGCAAAGGTCTAGGATAATTACACTTATGCCAAGCTTATTGCCGTAAATTGGGCTTAAATTCTTTTGTGCCTGCCAGTGCCTCCAGCACACCCTCCTGGGTCTCGGGCCACCCATCCCTGACCTTGAGACCCTCTGTTGTGGCGGGAACCGGGAGGGTGGATGGGGGGCACCGGGGGCTGGCGGTCCCATGGGCTGATCCAATTCTTCACGCATTGTTAACTCCCCCTTGGACGGTCGGGGAGGAGAGCACAGGGCCATCGCTGGGACAAACTTGGTCATGCTCGGCCACATTCCTGCCTTCAAAAGGGCCCGGGGTGCCCGGGCCTCGGTGGACAAGGGCCCCAGGAGATCACATTACTCAGGGCTTTTGTACCTTAACAGCCGTGACGGCATAGCAAAAAACTATTAGTGTGCATGGCTGTGCGTGCGCAAGGGCTGGGGAGACACCATCCTCTCCAGCTCAGCCTGGCATTAATACCCCTGACAGATTAATGACGCTTAGTGCTTTG
>NW_009199687.1:30573-30943 GCF_000690835.1 Fulmarus glacialis | reverse complement strand
CATCCCCCCAAAGCCCCAGCCAGCGCTTGGGGGATCGGCTTCTCCCTTGGGGTCCCCCATCACCTCAGGGCAGCTGCATGGGGAGTTCAACCTGCCCCTGGGACTGCAGTCCAGGACAGACCCTGGTGCGTGAGACCTCCTTTGGGGTGTCCCACCAGCCGGGACGGGGTGACAGGGACCAGAGGTTGTAGCTCAGTGCACACCCGGAGCCGCAGATCTGTGCCCCCTGCTCCTCCAGGGATGCTGAGCTCCTGCCATACTCCCGGCCCGTGCCAGGAGCCGAATTCAGACCTCGGCCCCACAGCCTTAAGCCCTGGCACGCTTGTGCCTCATCGCTGCGAGCAGCCTGAACAAACGCAGGCTGTTTGCA
>NW_009199687.1:0-30512 GCF_000690835.1 Fulmarus glacialis | reverse complement strand
GCCACCAGCCTGCTCCCTCTGGCCCCACGGCCCCCGGGGAAGGAAAAAGGCTTCATGGGGGCTGGTGGGCAAAGAGGAGAGGATTTATCAGTGCGAACAAGTCAGCTGCTGTATTTAATAGGCACCGACAAACCCGCTTTGGAAGTGCATTGGCTGCCCCATGGGATGTACCTACCCACACTGATGGGGGTGCGGCAGCAGCCCCATCCCTAAAAAGCAGTTACGCGTCCTTCTAGCTGCGCCAGCCTCTTCACTGGTGTGGTCCCTCCTGCTCCATCGGCATCCCACCGAGCTGCCACTTTCCTGCAGTCCCCAACACCCAGCCAGGCTCTGAAATGGGTGTGAGCCGGTGGTTTCCCAGGGTCTTGGACTGGAGTTAGAGAGTGCACCTGGCTCTGGCTTGAGGACCATGAGCAGAGTGCTCTGCCTGATGGCTTTCATGGTTGCTTCCTCCCCTAATTAGAAACATGCAGCCACCAATTACCTGCTCTCCCCTTGACACCTGCATGAGAGAGATCTTTCCCACAGCCCAGCCTTGGGGTGGACAATCAACCACCACCCTGCAAACACTTGGTGGGGAAAGGATCTCTCCTCCTCTCCAAGGATCTGGCCAAGGGGCTTTTTATTTGCATTTGCCATCCTGGCCGTGATTACTGCAGCAAAGGTTCTTGATATTTCCTCCATGCTTCCCAATAGCCCTTTGCAAAGGGCTGGCACCAGAAGAAGACTTCACCAGCCTGAAGACCTCCTAAGCTAAAAAGCACATGTTTCTACGTCGTGCTGAACAGGGCCAGGTTCCCAAGCTGGGACGGCAGCAGATCTAAGTCTCCGGGTCATGGGCAGTCGATGAAGCATCCTTCACCCGAGCGTTAGCTGCTCCAGCCCCCGACCCCGCCTGCCCTGCAGCATCCGGACCTTCTCAGTACATTCCCTCTTCCCAAAGAGGTACGAAAGCTCCTAGGACCAATTTACCCCATCTGTGCAGCGGGGAAAACATTTAAGGCTTGGAGGTGTATCAGGGCCACTGCAAGCACAAAAGAAAAATAAACAGGCACAGGATCTCCCAGCAAACCGGCAGCCCTGAGAAGAGGAGCCGGCACCCCTCAGTGCCCGGGGGGGTGGTTTGTCGGGCTCTGGGCGTTGTTGCCATCGTATGCTCTGAGCTGGCACAGGTACAGCTGCAGCTTCCGTACCGGAGACATAAACACATCCGAAACCTGTCCATCAGCTGTCACATTTCCTAACTCATTTTTCTCCAAATTTGTCCTACCCCCAACCCAGTGGGCAACCAACTTTGCCATTCCCTTGGCCACGAAATGCCTCCCAGGCAGTTTGGGCCAGGGCTGCCTTCCCTTGTTGCTGCCGTTCCCGCTCATCTCGGCGCTTCCCCCTGCTCATGAAGGGGTTCCCAAGTGTCTGCGGAGATGCTCTGGATGTGTGGGGGCATTTTCAACCTGACTACTGCAAACATCGCTACGCTCCTTGTTGCACCATCAGCACCAAAATCCTAACAGGAACCTGGGCTCTTCATCCCACTGTGCCTCGGTTCCCTTCCAGGACCGCTGTTCCTAGGGGCATGGGGCGAGCCTTTGTGGACCTTTCCCTCCCACCCCCGATGCTCTGGTGCTTTCCTGCTACCTGACTCCCTCCCATCTCCCCTGTTTGGATATAGCTGTGTGTGTGTCTCTTCCCCACTGAGCTGATGAAAGAGCCTCCTGGTCCCCCCTGTCACCCTCCAATGCTCCATCACAGTGAGCCCCTGTTTTGCAGAGTTAGGAATTAAAGTGACTGGCGATGCTTTCAGGCTCATCTAACGACTTCCAGAGCCTTAATTTAATTTAATTACCATCCCCTTCTTATCTTAATCATCCCCCCTGTGTTTATAAACAAAACACTAACTCCCTGCCCCACGGGCTGCAACCTGAGCACGGCACCTCCCATCTGCACAACTCATTACATTCCTCGCTTGGCCCATCTGCCAGATGTCCGCAAGGAAGCCCGTGCAAGCCGCGACTGGAAAAGCCGGCGCAGAAAAGGCGCTACATTAACCGCTCGGCTTTCATCCGCCGGCCCAGATTTTCCCGGAACGCCCTCTTTGCTCCGTGCCCGGGGTGAGGTATTTGGGTTGGAGCTGCTCAGCCCATTCCCTGCTCTCCCGTTGGCGGTGGTGGTTCCCGCTGCTGCCAGCTCGGCCCCGGCTCCTCAGTCGGGATGTTTATGCCAAGCAGATGGCCTGACTGGTTGATTTTGGGGAAAACCTGGATGCTGTGAGCAGCCGGAGTGGTGTCTGCAAACTGCTGCCCTGCAAATATTCAGCAGAGAACATGCAATGAGCCGTCCTGGGCAAAGCGGGGCTCCTGGGGATGCCCCGCTCCTGCCAGCAAGCAAGGTGCCATGGCCGGAGTTCGCACAGTGGCTCTGCAACCCCAAAATGAGCCTAGAAATGGAGGAAAAGTCACTCTCTGCACAAACCTGCTGCTCCCAGGGATGCCGGGGGTCCCTCCTGCCTGGTTTGGAGCATCTTCTTCCTGCAGTGCAGATGTGGGGTGAACGGTGGCGCAGCTGACTCCGTCCCTACCCCATGGACTCCGAGGCCCTGTTTTCAAGGTTCTCCCATCTCCTAAAGGATGTCCATCTTTTGAAAATCTGTCTCTTCCCCTCTAGGTAATCCTGATTATCTCAGCCACAGCTGAAGAGAGAACTGGAAATCCTCCAGTAGAGCTGTCATTTGGTTTCTCTCATGACGTTGATTTTTAGTCCTTCAAGAGCCCAGATTCTTGCCAGTCTGGACAAACATCACCGAGATAACCCCACTGTTATAAAAGGTGAGGTGAGCTCTTGCTAACCGAAGAAACTCTCGTAAACATCAGAACAAGGGACTTGGCTCAATGCAGGTGTAAAAACAAACTTTGGCTTTGACTTCAAAAGCCTCAGAGTTTAAAAAACAGTTATGATGCAACCTCCTTTTGTATGCGAGCGGGGATGGTAATGCCGGTTTCTGCAGGAGGGCGGGATGTGCCAGCTGGCCCGGGGGGCATTTGCAGAAGGCTTTGCGAGCCCGGTGTGGTTCAGTGATGGCAGGCCCAGGGAAAAGGGCATCCCGCTCCCGATGTTCAGATCCTGCCTCCTCTGACGGGAACGAAGCTGCTGAAGGGCTGCCCAGGGCATGGAGGTATGGGGAGGAAAGAAAACATCTTGCTCTGCTTTCTCTCTTTACAGCCATATTTGTGTTGCTCCCTGGGCTTTCCTCTGCCCCGTCCTCTGGCCAGCTGCAGCATGGCAGAAGGTGTAGCTGGGATGAGTGACCATGTGCTGGGAAGAGGTCTCAACCAAAATGTAAAAATCAGCCCTTTCCCCATCACTTGGACCCTTGACAAATTTGCATCCATAGGGCAGGCTGCGTGGCTGCAGTTTGTATCTGTTGGCCCCAAATGCTTTGAATAATTGGCCCCTTCTTACAGAGGAAGCAACAGTAACTTTGGGATGCTTTGTTTTCCTGACCCGCTGATCTCTCAGCACATCCCATGTCCTAATTCATTTCCATGGTGCCAGGTCCAGGACAGTCACACACCCCAGGGACCAGGGGATGCCAACAGCACAGCCACAGCCACAGCACCTGACAGCCTCTCTCCTGGAGATGTTTTCCTATGCCCTGCAATTTAGACAGCAGCCAGGGAAATGTCCTGGTATCTGCCATCTCAGAAGTCGAAGACATATTCTGGAAAGGTGCACCCGTGAGGTCTGGTGCATTTGGTTGGTTAAGAAAGAGCAAGGTGAAGTTTGAAAAAAGGTAATATCTGGTATTAGACTGATGGATAAATCAGGAAGACCAGGCTCCCTGGCAGCACTTTGAAGGTGTTTGTGCAGCTCCTCTCTGCAGCTTAGGTTGCAGCACTGCTTTAGGGGAAGATTGGTTCAAGTCCTTGCAGACAAAGCCTTTCCCGAGAACTGCAGCCTCAGCACTTCCCTGTGTCCCTGGGTGGACATCACCACCTCCATGAGCAGGGACAGGTTAAACCACCGGCTCGTGGAAGAGAGCTCCATGGTGAGAGCTCCCGCTCCCCCGCAGCACCCGGGGAGCCGTCACGCCTGCTGGGAGCAGACACGTGGGACCATGAACAGCTTAGAAGAGACCACATAGAACCATCTTCGTGTCTGACATTATGTTCCCCAGGGTAAAGGAGATCAGAAAACCCTCTGATGTGGCCACAACGTTGTCCTCTGTGCAAGAGCGGGGAGCTGGGGCAGAGCATTTCTAGCGAGCTCTTCCCCTCGCGCTCGTCGCTGGCGGGAAGGACACAGGTTTTTCCTATTATACCTTAGTCATGGGACTAATAAAGCCTCTTTAATCATTGTTCGTCGCTTGTACGCACACACGCACACAAAGGCACGCTCAGAGCTAAAGTGCAGAGGGAGTCAGCACCTGGCAAAGTCATTATTGGCCACTTTAATTTATTTCTAATCTGATGCTAAAAAAAAAAAAAAACATAAAATGCAAACCGCCGCCAAGAGAAGAACTCGGCTCACGTGAGGGGAAAGGCTGTGATGGAGGTGTGCAGAGTGGAGAGGGAAACTGAGGCAGAAGAGGGTGCAAACTGCTCCGTACACAAGCAGGATGGCCAGGTGGGGTGCAGCAGGGAGCCCTCACTGTGCCGAGGGGGGTCCCAAGGTGTGTTATAGGGTCCCCAGGCATTTTATGGGGCCGAGGTGTGGACGGGGCACAGGGGACGCCATGACCCCATGTGCTGCTTCCTCTTGCAGGGGATGGAAATAAATATTTCAATGAAACCCAACTCCCTGGTACAAACTGCAGCCGCTCCCGGGGATCTCTGACACCTTCCCGGGTGTGCCTAAGCTGGACTCAAAACTGCCTGGGTTTTACTTAAAACCTGTGTCCAGACTACTAAGTTTAGTGGAAAGCGGAGCTGCTTAGACCCCCTCTCCCCCTGCCCAGACGCAGAGTTCCCACCTCTTTATTTCAGACATCCCGTCAATAAGGCTGGGTGCAATAAAAGCTTATCAACCCATAAAACGCACCCTTCCGAGCACATATTCCCGCGGTAAGGCTGTGATAAGGGGTTCAAATACAGGAAACAGCAGAGAGAGCTCAACAGCAAAGGCACTTTAGGGAGGTCCTACATAAACAACGGCCCATCTGTGCATTAAACAAGGGATGGGGTGGACGGCACCCATCCCTATGGCGGCGTTGCACATGTGGTGGAGATGGGGCAGGCTTTCTCCTGGTTTGGTGGCTGGCACAGTATTCCATGGGTGATATGCTTGGGTCCAGCATCCCTTTTTGAGCTTTCGATTCCGCAAGGATTCAGTCCGGGAATGCTGGGGCGAGTGCAGCTGGTGGTGTCGGCGGCTGCACAGTGTGGGGCTGAGCGAGGCAGGGAGGTTACCTGAGGGAATCACATCTGGCAGAGTTCAGTAAAACCTTTTTTTAAATTTATTTTTTAAAATTTATTGTGGAACAACACATAAAGCTCGGTAAATGTTATTCAAATATTTGTGAAGTTAGGGCTGGTGTGTTCACATCTGACAGCAGCTTCCTTGTGTCCTTTCTCTGAGCTCGGAAAGATCAACCCATCTGAAAGGAAAATGCTTCAGTGACATGTTTACTTTTTTCACAGCTTGTTTTCTCGCCTGGATGGGAAAGCCTGAGGCATTCAGTGGGGTTTAAATCCCTCCAGCCTGCTGCGAGCTGGCAGGTGGAGGTACCCGCCATGGCATGCAAGAATCCCTCATCCTGTCTCCCAAATACTCTCTGCAGAAGTTAAAGATTTCGTGGCAGTCAGTGCAGGGGGACAGGGTGTCCTAGTCTCCATTTAAATATTTCAGATTAATTAAGTGTTTGTTCCAGCCCAAAGTTGTGCCCCTTGGTATCCATCCGTTTGATCTTATCCTGCTTTTGTCTGTTGGTCTGGGAAGCCCCCTCCCATCTCAACCCTGACGTTTAGGGATATCATGATCCATCACCCAAAACTCTTCAATATGTAATGTTAAAATAAAGAACAGTCAGTAAATAAACTGAGCTTCCCCACCCTGTCTGCGTAGGCAACATTTCCAGTCCCTGAATCACTTCTGGGGCTCTTTTCCTGGACACTCCCAATGTGCTACCCTCCTCCTTGGCAAGGGGACACCAGAGCTGGGGACACCGCTCTCCCTCCTCTCATCCCACTGCCACAGCTACAGCAAATAAAACCTCCATCCTCGCCCCACCACATCCAAGGACAGTGGTTGCCCTCATGGCTGCTGTGTTGCACCGGGGACACAATCAGAGTTACTGCAGTACTTTGCAGCCACAAATCTGGGAGATCCTGGGAGTCTGGATTACCTCTGAGGGAACACAGAAAAATTTTTAGAGATTGTCCTGCTAAAATAAGGCTGAAACCCGTGGTTCTGCCACGGCTTTCACATACTTTGCTTCCCAAGACAGAGAGGTTGTCCCATCTTATAATTACAACCTTCCCTTTTTGTTCCTAGACGCAGGACTCGCTATCTGGTTGTACTAAAAGAGGCCGTTTTGGCTTGCACCAAGCTGAGTGATGTGGATTATTCTGTAACAGCCATTTACAAATGTTATCAGAAGGGGTTTTTTTTTTTCACCGAACAGGTAAAACTGGGGAGGCTCAAGAACCAATTTCTGTGCAACCCCACTGGAAAGGCGGCTGCGTGACCACACTTCCCCAGGGCAGCTGCTTCTCCCAGCCCGTAGCCAGCCCCGTTTGCCCTCCCATCAGGTGAGCCAGGATGGTTTTGTATATCATTAGCGTTTATCAATCTATCTAAGCAGCAGACTCCACTTCAGCTCCATTTGTACCATGGCCAGATGCCAAGTCTAACCACACAACCAAGGCTGTTGCATTGACAAGATCATCTTTATCAGCCCAAATCCTAGCCCTGTAGAAATGAAGATGTTAGCAGAGATGTATTTTCATCATTTTCTGGGATTGGCATCAATTACACCCCTCCTTTAATTAACTACACGTTGCTTTGTGTAAAAGCCTTCTCAGTATTTCAGCTGTGAAGGATGTCAAGCAGGCGGCCTCCGAATAACCTGAGGGGCCTCATTGCCCTTTCCAAAATACTGCCTTCTTTCTAGACCTCCTCCCAGCGTGAGACATAGGAGCAGGTTTTGGGTCTGGGAGACAAAAATGCCCATGCTGCACTTCACAGCATAGTGCCACATCCACACGTGAAGACGATGGGCATCTAAGAGCACTGGTGAGACCTCCTCCAGGCATGGTCCCTGGGGAGCAGGGCCCAGAGGCATGTGATGGTGTGGACAGGGTCTCACTAGGATTTTTCCAACTCTTTTCCTTTGTGAGTAGGGTGAGGATTTGAACTCAGCCCTTCCCAAGTGTCGCTCTCGAACATTAATCCAACAGGGTGCCTCCGTTTCCATGACCCTATTTCCACCCTCAGCGTTACACTCCACTCCAGCTCCATGAGCTGTTCCAGATGTTTTGGAAACCCCCTTGCAGTTTGGTAAAAGCTCCAGAAAAAAAGATAATTTCTCCCAGAAGCCAGATCTAAAGGAGGAGGAGGAGGAGGAGAAGCAGAGGATGTGAGGAGCAGAACCATGGTCAGATAACCTCTCCCCAGGCTACAATCCACATCAAGTACAAAACAGGATTGATGAAGTGCTGAGACAGGTCAGAGCTATCCCAGATCACTCTTGGAGAGGTAGGCAGAAACCCTGCAGCCCCTCTCTCCCATCCGTGGGAGCTTTGCCCTGGCTGCGGCAGATGGGCATCTCCCTCTGTGCCTGCTCCCCAGCCCTGAGGGGTTGGAAACCCACCATCGGCCATGGCAGGAGCAGGGAAGGCGGATACAGCACATTCTGGTGTTGCAGCTCTGTCTTCAGGTCCCGAGCGCGCCTTGGCTTCTCCTGAGCTGCTACTGAGATGCAGATGGGCCTTCAAGGTCGCTTCCCAGAGCTGCTCTAAGAGCAGGAAAATTGCAGTCAAGGTGTGGATGAGACTGGGTTGAGCCTTTCGTGGATTAAACCTTTCGCAGGGCACGTGGCATCCCCCCACACCATGCTCTTGCTGCCAGTTTGCATCCCTTTTCCTGGAATCTTGCACTAACAAATGCTTCATTTATAAAGCATCCCTTCACCTCCCTGCTGAAATTCTCACACTCTGCTCAGTTCTATCTATAACTATATAAAATTAAATTATGTATGAATCCAGCACCAGAAATAGAAAGGGACTGAATCAGCAGCCTGGATTCAGCCTCCACCCAAGCTGGAAGCTGGACGTGCCTCCAGACTTCATGGCTGGCGCCCATCTGCAACTCTAAAAGCCAAAATGAAAATAAAGAAGAAACCAAATAACATGGCATCTCCTCGCCTTGACCACAGGCTCCCTGGGGCAGTGACTGTCTTTTTGTTTGTCTCAAGAAGAACAATTTTACTGTCTGCAAATGAGGAGCTCGAGTGGGGTCAGGGAGTCTCGCTGCGGGAAGGGGCAGAGAGGAGCAGAGCTCCCGAGGGGGAGCTGGGCTCATTGCTCCTCCAGCTCTGGAGGAGCAGGCAGCAGGACGGTCAGCAACAAACATGACTATACGGAAGGCTACACTTCCCCTTCTCCATTCTTCAGCACCACTCTGTGCCCCAAAATCTCCCAAAAACATGGTACCATTGGCTACCACCTCCTTGGCTTCCCCCGGTGCAGTCCCAGGCTCTGGGGTGCGACCGCAAGGCAGCTATTCCTGGTAGCCAGCACTGTACAGTGGCCAGAAAAGAGGATGGAGGGGAGCCAGGTAAAGGAGATTATAGGCATTTGGTTAAAGGCACCTCCCAGCCCCTGGGCAGGTCAGGTACTAAGGGGTCTGCTAGGGTCCAACTGAAAGGCCCACTCTCACCCTGGGACACGAGGAGTTGCAATTCAGTAACTTGAACTTGTGTCTCTCGGTTTGAGCTATCCTGGTCACATCAGGAAACAAATGCATTTGGTTCCCTAAGTGGGAGGAGGTTTTTTGTCATCGTCGTCATTTTTCTAGTTTCGGTCTTTGTCAGCAGCCCTTCTTCTTCCTCCCTGCTCTCCAAAATAGCAGAAAGCTGCATCCTCCTCCCCAGCTGCCTCTCTCAGGTTGCTGCAACACCCGGCACTTCTCCTCAGCCACCAGCCCTGCGTAGCAAAGGTCAGAGCCCACGTGGAGAGGACCAAGTCTCCAAGCTCAGGGGTTTGTTGACTTGGTGGCCTGAGGCAGATATGTATGGGGTCTTGCTGGTACTGGTACCTTTTGGATGTGTGCCAGGCCCTGCCAGGCTGAAAATGCCCTTCCCACCACTCACCTCCCACGTGTCATCCCACCTTCTCTCAGAGGCTGGCATGGGGAGTGGACCCTACATCCCCTCCGCAAACATCACAGACCGTTTATGCCACTGATGTGGCAGGGCAGATGACAGCCTGGTGCTTCAGTGCAACAGGACCAAGAGAAGAACGCAGCGGTGGTGCAAGGAGTGGGTCAAATGCTCAGAGATGGAGGACGAACTTGCTCTGGACCCCAGAGCTGCAAGCCTCTCAGTTCCTAAACCCTTTTCCTTGACCAAACCCAGAGTTCCTCCCCCCTAAATACCTCTAAAACCTCTCTAAGCTCCCTGGAGATCTCCTTGAGGTGGAGTTCATGCTTCCATCAGCAGCTCCAGGAGTCCGGCATGATGCCCATCCTATTGTGTCCGGCGCTACCCACCACTGATCTGCCTGGAGGCAAAACTGCTCATCCTGGTCGGAGGCCACCCCGGATGGATGGTGGCTTTCCAGGCAGAGCTTCCCGGGCTGGCTGCCTGCTGGGAAGGGGCTGTGCTGTCTCTGGGCTTGGTGCGTCTTCCTCCTGGGTAAATGTTATTTGCACTTTTGTGTGCCTGGGAAAGGTCACCCAGGGCTGGGCTGAGCAGCCGGCTGGAAGAGGCTGGGAGGCTTGTGACACCGATAGTCTCATTGTTTTCTCCTGTTTTGAGCTTTTTCTGCCTCCTTTGGTGCCAGTTGCCATCTGACCCCAAACTGGACGTTCGCTAGGACCCAGCCTGTAGGACAGCTATTTTCAGGCTGATGGGAATGTCAAACATGGGCATGGGAAGGTTTGTATGATGCCAGCACCTGACTGTGACTCCTTATGTAAATAAATTTCAATAAAAAATGGTCAAAAAGCAGGACTACACAAATCCTGATGTCCCCAGACCTGAACTGTCCTCATGAAACCTGCCAAGAGCCAGCAGGACTCCGGCGCATGGGATGCACTTGTGTCTGGCTGCTCCCTAAACCCCAGAGCATCCCCCAAACCTCGCAGGTCGCCTCCCTCCTTCCCCCCAGCTCCAGGCTTCCCTCTCCTCCCCGTCTTCTCCAAACCCACCTGCAGGCGCACGGCTGCGGCTCCAACCCACGCGTTGGTCCCCGGGGGAGGAATCCAGGCTTTGATACGTGGAGCGTGGCCCACCTGTGCCGTGCTCAGGCCTGTTGCCATGCGGTCTCCCTGGCCAAGGAGCTGGCATGAAGCTTGCAGGGGAGAGCATCAGCAAGAGACGGTCGTGCTGTTACTTGTGCGCATAAGCCAAGTGCAGGGGCAGAGCACGCCGCCAAGCTGCAGCCCCTCTAGTGATCTGCCTCCTCCTCCCCTTGTGTTTTGGGGCAGTAAATCATTCGGTACGGAATAAGAGCTGCTCAGACTGAGGAAACCTGGCCCTCAGAGACTAACCTCACCTGGGAAGCCGCTGGTAAACACTTGTGAATTGGCAAGAGTTAACGGTGAGGCGATGGGGGATGGAGTGGGCTTCGGCAATGCTGACGCCGTTCCCCAGAAACCAGGAATTCAACATAAAACTGAGCAGGGAGAGTTCACACGTATTCCCCCCTCCTCCTGAGGATCTGTCATTGCTTTAGCTCTGAGCCAGGGACCACCATGGAAGGACACGCAGTACACCCACACGCTGACTCTGAGGAGCACGGCGAGGCCCAGCGCCAGCTCTCCTCCTTCCCCATTAATCACCGGGAAAAGGGAGACAGATGTCTCCCCAGGGAGTTTGGAAGGTATCACCGAGGAGCAGGATAAATCAGGTCCCTGCATATACAACGGGGCAATTATTTACGGATGATCAAATATTGGCTCTAGGAACCCCATGCAATAAACAACAGCCCATGGCAGGTCGTGTGTTTACCTTCTGCCTGTACCTCGCAGCGCTGAGCAGGAGTGACGGGTGAAGACCAGCACCAGCCATGCCCCAAACCCACCACTCCTTTCCAGCTGGAGCCACTGGTGAGGGCAATGGGACCTGCTTTGACGTAGCTTTACTGCCTTCTGCCTGGGGAACCGAGCAAGAAATGATGAAGTCATGGTTCACAAAGCCTGGCTGGATAACGACGCCGCAGGTATGAGTACCGACCGGCTGGGATGTGCTGGCTGCAGCGATGTTTGTGTTGCAGCACATGTAGCTGCCCTGAGCCAAGGAAGTAGGGGTAGATACAACCTAAGCTCAACCGCTCTCTCTGCCTCGTGTCTTTCACCTCTGGAGGACCCTGGCTCTGTTTCCAGCTAGAGCCCGGCCATCCCTGTGACACGAGTAGCAGCAAGGTGACGGCAAGCAACGCCTGGTGGGGATGCCCATATAAGAGCAAACTGGAGCTCCAGATCATAAATGAAACCTTCCTCTTTTGTTTACTCATCTGACCTCGTGGTGCTGGAGCTGATAATGCTGGTTTTCTTTTAAGCGGAGACTAGTCATAAATAAAATAAACCAGGCGTGCTTTGTGTTTCAACTGCCTTGCCTTTCATCCCCGCTCATCAAAGCCACGCGAAAGGGAAGTCCTGAGCGGCGAGCGGGAGCTGTGCCGGGGACAGCAGCGGCTCCGGGCTTGGCCTCAGTTGCACTTGTGCCGGTTCACAGCCCCAGTGGGGTTGGGATCGCCTTCCTCTTTCACCAGTGCAGGGGAAGAGTGCAACGAGAGGCAGAGATTTTGCTTGCAGTGATTCACAAAACTGCCTGGGACCCATTCACAATCATTTTCTCACTTACCGGCCAACAAGCATAAAAGAAGAATTTGAATCCCAGCAGCTGCCCAGATGGCTGCCGGGGGACAGGACGTGCCCTCCCCTTCCCCGGCACCAGTGCCTAACTGGGAGGATGATGGGACATGCTAACAAGCGGCCAAAGAATGGAAAATCTGACAAACACAGTGGCCCCAAAAGCCGCCAATGCCGAGGCCGTTGCGGGTGGCTCAGCAGCTCGTTAGCGGAGCTGACACTCCAACGAGGCGCATGAAGCTCGGTCAACACCGGGCCGGAGCCAGGCAGCGTGTGCCGGGGGGTGTTAGCTTCTCCCTGTTTCTCTTGCCACCTTTCAGGGTGTGATGTTTTTTTTTCCTTGCTCTCCAATGAGCGATTTTTAAGCTGGGCAGCTGCAAGGGGCTCCTTCTGCGATGCATTTTGAGAGAGACTGAAGTCTCCTTAAAGCAGGTATGAGAGGTGCAGGCTGCAGAGCTGACCCCCCATCGCAGAGCAGCAGTGGGTGTTGCATCAGGCTCTTCTAGAGTTAGACCCATGTGTGACTTTTATAAGATTGCAATTAGTCTCAGGGATTTGCCTGGAGTCTCCAGCCCTCTTCTGGTCGGTCCTGTAAAGCACGGTGGGTGAGGTTGCAGAAATGTAGAGATACCATTGACTGTTGCACTGAGATTTAACTCAAAAGGGCTGTTTTGAGTTAAATAAATAGTTTAAATAGTTTGTATTCATAAAACATAAATAGTTTTTTTTCTCTCCAACACCAAGCCTGAAGGAGTATTTACACTGTCCAGCCCTGGCATGGCACCGAGATGGCCGATCTCTGGATGCTGCTTGTAGACGGCCAGTGTTGGAGAGAGATCCCAAGCAGAGCAACCAGGAGCAGGGAGCTAACACAGAGTTGTAGGTCTGGGGGAAAGGGAATCGGGGTGAACTGGCGAAGCAATGTGCCAAAACCCTTCCCGGGGCAACACATTCCCGAGGCAGCGCGGCTGGAGCAGAGGGCTGACTGCCGATCGCACGGGGGAGTTTTAGAAATTCCCTGGAGGAACTGAAATGGCTGCGGAGGAGGTATAAATACTGCCAAGCGGCAGATAAGCAAGTCTGGAGAAGCCTCGCACAGAGGCGTGCGTGGGGGAAATCACAGCCCCTGATTTACTCTGGTGGGGGAAGGCTCCAGGAGACCTGTCTGAATTTGGGGTAACCCCAACTCGCCCTCCAGGAAAGACCTGAGCCTGCCTGGAGCACACAGCTGGCAGGCAATGCCCGGGAGGCTCTGCTTGCACCCGGACTATTGTTTTATGGTATTATTTTTTGCTGCAAAGCTATTGTCCTAGAACAAAGAGCATGAGGTTTTAGGAAAGCCAGTGAATCGCTCTGGCTCCAGAGGTGGAGGAAAAGGCCTGAGCCCTTGGGCTGGAGGAGGGAGTCGTGGTGCTCTCCCCAGACAAGTAATGGTTGGTGGCTGGATGGGGATGTTCAAAGCAAGAAAAAGCAAGGGACTTCGCAATGGCACCGTTTGCAGCCTCACTGCTGTGCCCAGCCTGGCTGGTGGTTAGAGCCCACCACTAAAAATACATCATTTCTTACTTTAATCTTAAATTATTCCATGAAGCTACAGGTCTGGAGGCCCCTGGACTAGTCCCAGGAGAGTTAGCCAAGGGTGATGCCAAAAGGAGCCCGGCTCTGACTGCATCCTTGTGGCCCCAGCTACCCTGCTATGGCCATTAGGTACCAAAGCAGCTTTGCACATGCGAGTCCACTGGTCACATGTGGCTGTGGGCCAGGAGCACTGGGCTGACTTGTTTGCATTGCTGTATGTAAGGAATCTGGGTTGATCTGTGATCACAGGCCTCCAGTAGGTATATAATGCTGATGTTCAGTGGCTGCTATATATATGTGTGTGAGTACATATATAGGTGAATATTAATAGGAGACAGGGCTGTGGAATAATGTCTGAGGACATATATAGCACTATAATGCAGGTGTAGGCACAGCCAGGTCTGTGTGCTGATGTTTCTGGCTGACAGGACAAGGTAGCTATGGGACAACATGTACCAGCGTGTGGTACACACTGGGGCAATATCCGAAGGCACCATTCACATCGGGGCTCGACTGAGTTAATCATGGGATGGACACAAGAGCCCACAGTAAAACCTGAGCAGGTGTCAGAAACCGGAGCATCACGCTGCGGGTGACCTGCAGAGCCAGGCAGTGCAACAAGGAGAAAATCGATGTGCGGTGTGTGGAGGTGAGCACTGTGTTCAGCTCCTGAAAGTCCAGGCTGTGTGTTTGGAGACCTCTAGAGACTAATGGAAATAATCACACCTCCAGAAACGCACGCGGTTTAGTGCAGGGGAGCCTTGCATGAAAACTCCCATGGGAAGCGCGGCGCTGAGCTCCTCGCTGAGCGTTTCTGCCACGTCGTGAGCAGCAGGAAAAAGACTTTGGGCAAACAACCAAGAGCAGGACATGGCTAATAACAACTTAAGAAAAGGTGCAAACTCCAATGGTTGTATGACCAAATGGCTGACGAATGCATAAGCAGGTCTGCTAATAAGTGATTTGATAATCACCAAAGTGTCACGCTAACGAAGAGCCCCTGCAGTTAACCAAGCCAGCAGGTTATCAGCTCCTTTCCTATGCTAGCCTCCTACCACCCCAGAGTGTATCTGTTCTGCTAATAAGTGATTTGATAATCACCAAAGTGTCACGCTAACGAAGAGCCCCTGCAGTTAACCAAGTTAACCAAGCAGGTTATCAGCTCCTTTCCTATGCCAGCCTCCTACCACCCCAGACTGTATCTGTCTTTTCTGTATCCCAGTGGCACATAAGCAGTGTGGTTGGTTTTTCCATCCATCACCAAAGAGGGGAACGTTATGGCATTAAGAGCTAACCACCCAGTGCTGCCTCCAATATCTGAGATTTTAAACGTATTTCCAGTCCCTTCCTCCTTGCTAAACAGACAGATGCCACGATGGCTTCTGAGCAGTGGCACAATGGGCAGAAGGCAAATAAAGGTGCACCTGTAAAACCGGTCAGCCTTTGGGCACCATTTACAGGTGAAACACATGTGTTTGCATCTTTTCCCAGCAAACTTTCTTGCTCTTGCTGAAATGCCAACAGGAAGCAAAACCTTGAATTTTGGGAAGCGCTGAGCATCTTAGAAGCTGCTGTCCCCAAAACTGGAGCAATCTAAATTCCCCCTCCTTCCTCGAGAGCTTTCCCATCTCTACAAAGCTGCCTTCCCTGGCTTTTTTTGCTCTCCCACAGGAGAGCTCCCAGTGCCTCTTGGCCTGATGCAGCTTTTCACATCAGAGGAGCAAATTCAGTGCCTGTTGCTGGTAGTGGCACAGGCAGAGGCTGCGGTAGGAGCTGGAATGAGACATCACCCTGCCAGAACAGTCTGTGCGCACAGATTTGTGGCAAGTGCTCGGTTTTACTAGACAAAATAAAAGGCTACAGCAGCTTCTCTAGAGGTTGTGACTCATGCTGGTTTCTGCACCGCGTGGGTGAGATGCAGCCCCTGGGCACAGAAAGGAGCCGGTATTTGTCCCACCACAGCTTGCTGGGCAAGGTCCTCTGCTACCCCACTGCACCCCGACCTGCCCTGCGATGCCCAAGCCTTCCCCAGTCCATTGATTTCATTAGCATAATTATGATAAACTTGGCACGATTATTTAGCTTGCCAATCACTCCTCGCCTACGTGCAGGACTGCAACGCTGTCTGGTTTTGCCCACCGCTGTGGTGGGTATCTCAAAAGCAGCCCCTTCTCCCCGCAGTCCCTTGCCTGGCTGGCAGGAGAAACAAGCAGGGAGGGATGATTTGAGGGGTGAAAACACAGCTTTGGGTTCAGGCCATAAGTAGGAGAGACATGCGGCTGGGCAGATTGGAGAGGCCAATGTCCAGCATCCTACAGCAGAACAAGGATGGGTGGGATGTCCCTGGCCCTGCCACCACCACCTCAGCACCTCCGCCGCTGGCTCGTGGCTCCCTTGCGCGTCCCGATGCTGCCATCTGTAGCACAGAGCTCCGCTCCAGTGCTCCCTGGCATGGTGCCTGGAGAGGCGGGAACTGAGCAAGGAGACCACGGCAGAGCTCAGCTTCATGGTTTGGTTTCGTAGGAGTCCAAACGGGCAAACCCCAGCCTGGGACTCGGCTTTTTCAGCCCCGAGAGAGGCTGTTGGCTTCTATGTCTGCTGGATTGCATTTTTAGTCATCTGCCAAGGGCACCAGAGCCTGGGATAGTAGCTCTCATTCTGCTTATCTGCTGGAAATAAAATAAACACATTAAATAACATCAGCACTGCGGCCCATACAGTGAGGATGTTTTAACCGTGAAAGCCATGGATTCCTGTAGGACCAGCCGGGGAGCATCACAGCCTCCAGTGCATGCAGGGATGGGGCCAGCATATGTTTTTAATGCATTTACCCTGTGAAGGGCGGGGGGATGCGCAGCCATCCCTCCCTTCCCCGGCCGGTCTTCACCCAACCATATGTTAACACATGCTGACTGTCAGTATGAAAACCCCCATCACTGAAATTCATTTCATTGCCACCCATTTCTTGGTGTCTTTCCATGACAGGAAATATCAGACAAAGGCTCCCTCGCCCTGCTCCCAAATCCCTGTATTGTCCCCAGCAGGGAGGGGAAACGCGGAGCCGGGACGTGCTGAGCTCAGCACAGCAGCATCCCGAGCCCTGCCGGCCCCCCCGGGGGCGCGGCGAGGGGGAAAAGCGGCTGTGACAGAGCTGGCATCAGCTCGTTTCAGGCCAGCCTCTGACCCACAAAGAGTGATCAAAGAGTGATCAAAAAGGAAAACAGGGAGAAAAAGAAATCTCTGTTGGTTGGGGTGAAGCTGAGCCCCTGTAGGAGCCACCATTTCTCTTCTGCCGCCTCCCTTCTCTCTGGACCTTGCAGTGGATGGGACTCCCGCTATCTCCCCCAGCTTTGAAAGTCCCCATCCTTCCTTCACGCATTAAACACATCTGCCTTCCCGGATTACAGCCTGAATGCCTGTCTGCCCCGTCGCTGCCGCACATGGGCTCCATCACGTCACAGCTCAGGGCTGCCCGGCCGTGGCTGCCTTTGTGTGGGCAGCAGCGGGGCTGGATTAGCCCTGCACGCATCAGCGGGCTAACCCCGCCGGGCGGGCAGCGGGATTTGCTGCTCCCCATCTCCCAGCTGTGCCCGGCAGCCCCCTCTGAAAAGGAGACCTCAGCCCGCTGTCGCTGCTAATCCCTGCGCACGTGGGCTGCTGGCCGGTGGCCCCTATATAGACCCCTCTGACCGTGCACCCGGCCGGGTCTGCGGCGCAGGGGCAGGCGAGCGGGATGGCATTGCGGGTAAGCGCTGGGGACAGGATCCGGCACAGCCTGGTCTGTCTGAGGGGTGATGGCACAGGGTCAGGCGGTGGATGAAGGAAAGAGGCACAAATAAGGGCAAGAAAGGCAGAGCAGAGCCAGAACTCCTGAAAGACTTGGGGATGCTACTTGCAGTTCTGCTCCTCTCTTTCAGTCCTGTGCAGGCTATTGCAAAGCTGTGAGCTTCATGGCTTTTGATAAAGGGCAATAGGACAGATTTTTCATCTCGGTTATACCAGGGCTAGTCTGGGGTAACACTGCCCTGATGGCAATACTTCTGGCTTGGAGGGTTTAAGCTGAGACCAAAATACAACTGATGCTTTAGCAGAGACCTGTGCTTTGCCATCTGTCTGCTCTGGGAGAGCCGGCAGCAAAGAGGGAACTGTGTCTTTTGCTGGGGTGGTTGTAATGATGACAAGCTAAGCGTCAAGGCAAGGTGAACCTGGGTGCTGCCATCACCACTCGCTGTTTGAAACCGAATCATTAGCTCCACATCAGCTCTCTGCGCTTCACAGGGTTGAACACTGCTGTGGTCAGAGCCTTTGAATGACTATGCGCAGGTTCCTAAAGCCACCTAAAGCCCAAAGTAGCTGGGCATGAGGGCATGAGGTTGGCCATCGTCATGTCTCAGGTCCTGCCCCAGAATGTGCATATCCCAAAAATGCACTGGAAATGGGAAATCATGGCAGAGGAAGAAACAGGGGAGTGAAAGTCCTGAGCTGTAGGGAGGCAGAGGCAGGGATGCAGCTGGCAGTGGAGATGCCAAGGCTGGGGAGATTTTCCCAGTGTGAGCAATAAGTTTGGGAGAGGAGGATGCTCAGAAATGCAAGATCATTCGAGTGCTAAAAAAGTGGGGTGAAATAGCAAGCAGTTCTTATTAAAATGAGTTATTTAATAAAACTATGAATTATTCAAAAAGGAACATTTTCCAGCTCATTTTATGCAAGTTTAACCTTGGACATGGGGGGAGCGGGTGGAACAGGGGATCAGGCAGGAGCTTGTGGGAAGAGTCACCCATGTAACACTGGATGAGGACAGGCTGGATGCCACATTACACCCATTCCTTGTTCAGTCCTTGTCTTTCACACCCTGCTTCAAAGCATCACAACGTTTTCCGCTTTGGCTTTTGTATTGCCCAGGCAGGGAGGGGAGCAGAGCGGCTTTGTGTCCTGCCGACAATGAAGGCGTTCAGGTTCTTCTTTAATTTTTGCTCCCTGATCCCACCCAGCTCTTTACAAAAGACCTTGGGGGCAGCAAATCCCACCTCATCAACTGGATGTTGTAACAACTTCATTTCTTACCAGTTTAGAGCCCCTGAGATTATTTAGGAGTGAGAAAAAGGCAGGAGCAGAGAACGTGCCTGCTTGGGAAGTGGGGAGAAAGGAGAAGATGACGAGAGGGTGAGAAAGATCGAGAAGTATAAGGGATGGGCGGGGCCATGCACCTCTCCCACCTTGCCATGCTTCACCATTGCCTCCTCGCTGGCAGTTCGAGGCCCTGTATCCAGAGGGGATGTGTCCCGGCTGGGGCGTCGTGGTGGCGAGACCAGTTCCAGCACGAGCATGTAAGGACACGCTCCGCCCTCAGCTCTCACGGCTCACGAGAGCCAGCAGCATCGCTCCACGGCTCTCCATCGCTTCTTTCTCTCGCCATCTTAGGTTTGAAATTAATTTGCTCTGTGACCCCGGAGACCAAATCGCTCTCCATTTTAACCCCCGCTTCTCCAGCTCCAGAATCGTCTGCAACTCCTTCCTCGCCAACCACTGGGGGAAGGAAGAGGTTAATAACACCTTCCCCTTCGAAGCAAAGGAGCCATTCCAGGTAAGCCTATGTCACCCCATGGGTCTCCTCGGGTGGGACAGGAGTGACCGAGCCAATATTGGGGTCCTCCTCATGGATCTAGCTCTGCCTTTCCTGCCAGCACCATACCCAGTAACATCCCCTCTCTGGCTCTGTCCCCTGTTAGTATTTCTGTTGTCCCCTGGTTTGCTGCTGATTTACACTCAACTCTGGCACAGGCATGCAGAGCTCCAGCAATAATCCCTGGATGCTGCATTTGTTTTCACTTTAGGCTTTGCATTATCACCTGTTTCTGCTCTCGTGAAGAACTCAATTATTCCCTCCTTTTGCCCAAAATGGGGGTAAGCAGTGTGTGTGCCGGCTCTGGCAGGATTTGAAGTGGGTTGTAGATGCATGTGCTCAGATCTGGGCACTCACTGACATGACGGCAGCAAGGTCCAGTGAGGATGTGTGGCCACATGGTGAATCTAACACAGTCTCTCTTTCAGGTTGAAATCTACTCTGACCAGGACTATTTCCACATTTTCATCGACGAAAACAAAATCTTGCAGTACAAGCATCGGCAGAAGCAGCTTTCATCCATCACCAAGCTGCAGATTCTCAATGATATTGCCATTTCTTCAGTGGAAATCACTAAACGAGGCCTTTACTAGAGACCAAAGTTGGGACAGTCTCGCAGACCATTCCCCCTTAAGCTCTTGATCCAGCTGGAGACCATCTCTTCCTGTTCTCCATCCAACACATGCCATCACCAGCCAGGGAAGTGTCCTCGTGGTGGAAGGGATGGTCATTCCCATTGCATGCCACTAAGGCAGCACCCAGCCATGTCGCTAACTGTAGCCCAGATCATGGAAGACCTTCTGCCCCTATGCCTTAGGGCGCACAATGGGATTTGTAGGTCTTATCAGCTTTGCTGTCGGACAACCTGACAGATCAGGTCTGCCTCGAGTAGTCTGGACACTGAATGTTACCCTAGAAATAGTGTTTGCCCAAAAGCAGGGTGTGAATTAGTGCTAGTCCTCAGCTGGCCACGTAGTGAAGGAGGTAATGGGTGTGAAAGTTAGGGACGGAAAGGCACATTTCTTTCCAGGAGCTGGGTAAAAACGCTACCTTATTTGCCAATAAAATCACACAAAGAAATCCCTGCTGATGTCCCTCACTGGGCAGACCAATGGAGTTGTTCATTCCCTGCAAATCTCCAGGCACATGGTATGAGCAAGGGCTGGTGACTGGGCAGGACACAGGCTGAGGGTTGCTTGGTTTTGGCACTGGCAAAATACTGCCGTTTTGCTTTGAGGGCTAACACGAAATGAAGGTCCTATGTATGTAAATCAGGGTGATAAGATTCTACTTGCGAGATATTTCCAGAGATTCCTTTCACCGATTGAGAGATGTTTGCTCAGCCTGAGTCCCGCCAACTCCAGGCTTGTTAGACAGACCCTAAGAGTGATGTAGTGGGTCAGAAAAGGGTAAAAGCTTAGAGACACATAAAAGCATATGCACCTTCATCATGCACCAGAAATGCAGCTGGACTCCAAACAAAAGGATCTGAGGAAGTCAGGGTCTAGACATTATGATAAGTCCAGAATGAACAAAGTGCCATTATTCCTGTGGATAGTCTCTGGCTTTTCTTTTTACTCTGCATTCTTGTTTCCTTTTCTCCTCTATTTCAGTTGTCCTTCAAAATCAAAACAGACCACTTGTCCCTTGCACCCTCTTCTCTTTTCCACCCCCTTCCTTGGAGCACAACATATCTCTGACTCCTTGACCAGGCCACAGCAAGCTAAAAGATGTTATTTTTATTTTGTTTTAATTACACGCATCATAAGCAGCATAACATCACAGTGTTAAATCTGAACAGGAACTTACTCCAAAAATGCAATTACAGCTGCCCCCAAATCACTCCTTTGTTCCTCAGACATAAGACAGGCCACATAAGTTCCTGATGCAAAAGGCAAAGATGATCCCGCCTTGCCAGTCCTTTCCATTGAGGAGAAATCATTTGGTAAGAAGTCAGTCCTTGCCTTCGGGTGGGATCTCTGAATGTCACAGCTTTGCTCCAGCCTTTTCCAAATGCTTAAATTAGCCATTCCGAACTCTTCCCTCTATTTATAGTCTCAAAGACTTACGAGGAAGAGGTGACCGTGTAGCCAACCACAACACAGGATGCCACAAAGTTGACATTTATGAGTCTGCTAAAAAGTTTATAGTGTTTTTCCAGACCATAAAGAACACTAACTGGAAACCGTCTCGTTCATGTGGCAAAGAGCACAAAGGGAACGCAAAATGGTCCCAAACGGTACCTCCTCCCTCCAGAAAGAACAGAAAATACGGTTTGGAAACAGCCACAGTCTTGGTTGCAAGTCATGAAGGCTGGAGATGGTGAGATTTCCTCCAGCCTGGAATAAATCCATCACCACCAGGACAAGTGGGTCAGCTCAAATTCCGGTTGTCGTGACGTAACCCAGGGTTCAACAAACTTCACTGTTATGGCCATCCCTTCAGTAAAACAGGCACAAACACAGAGCAAATCAGGCCCGCTGGGATTTCTGTGTCATACATCTGATAATGCTGAACTGCATTTGAAATAAATTGTTCTTTTTATTTGTGCTTCTTTGGGGGTTGATAGAGACAGATCATTTTTCATGGAGGAAAAGTGATGAAATGATTTATAAGGGTAATACTTGTACTTATATGGCCGCAAACTCCATCGATAGCCACTGCTGCAGAAACACACCACAATTCCATTGTTCTCCAGAAGCGAGCACAAAGGACCACAGACAAACTGGGCAAAAATATTTCAAGTACAAACAAATAAAGAGATGCCACAAAAAATCAGGCAGCGGCAGAGATTATGCCCTGACTCCTGAACACGTTCCCCCCAGCTTCTGCCAGCGGCTGATCTCACTCCATTACCATCTGCACCGCGAGAGTCCAATCTCTCCTGACACATCCACAGCACTGCTGCCGGCTTCGGGATTTTATCTGCTGCCTCCTCCAGCCAAAACATTCCCAAGGGTGAAGGGGTCTTCAGAGCAAGAGAGGTCTGGGGAGCTACAAAGCATCTCTGGGAGGAAAACTCCAGGGCTAGCTGTTTATAGCTGTTTTGCACAGTTTTATGGGGAATGAGATGCCTTCCAAGTCTGTGACCATCATCTGGCGCTTAAGGAGAAACTCTGAAGGAAAATGAAGCCCCACAATCATGACGGTCAATTAAACTCTCAGGAGCTCAGGAGGGGGGTTGGCACATCAGACTTGCACAGAGGCGTTGCGTGCTGGTATTGAGGTGATCAAAGGGAACAAACCAATCCTTCGTCCAAATTTTAACCAGCTTTCCTACTCATGACCTGGGGTTTGAAACTGGGGAGGGAACTGATGGAGACGAGCTCCTGCCCAGGGGTATACTTGGGAGAGCTGGAGGCCTTTTGAGGGGGAAGGAGCGGAGGCAGCTGGGGGTGCAGCTCTGGGAGGGACCAGCATTTCACAGCCCAACCTAAAGGCCAAGCTCAATATTTTTGCCGGGACCAAGTGCCGCGCAGGAGCCGGGCTGAAATGCTTCCAGAGAGAGCAATTACTGCAGGACGGGATCGGGACTGTTCTGGGCAGGTTCTGCTTATAAAGCAGCGGCTGCTGCCCTTAAAGCTGACACAAACTGGGGAGGGACACCTGAGGGAGAGATGTCCCTCAGGAGGCAAAGCCGGGAGAGGTGGTGACCTCCCACGTGGTCTTTCCCTTTCCCACTGATTCTCCTCATTTGGGTTGGATCTGCAAAGTTCAGTGAAATGCTCTGGCTTGTCCCCAGATCAATGAGGGGAAAATCAGGCTCATAATCCTTCGTGCTTGAGCTGTGGCAGGATTCCCAGGGCCAAGATCCCCTCTGGCAGTGTCACAGCGTTGCAGATCTCCTGCGGAGCATCTGCCGATGCGTGATTAGAGCGCGCTCCTTGGTGTTGCTGGCATCGCTGGCATACCCCAGCAGCAAACACCGGCAATTTCCTCACAGGCTGGTGAGCAAAGGGCTCCCACGTCAACAACAGTCACGTCTCATCAGCAAAGCAACAGCCTGGAGACATCGGACTGAGTGACACCGTCTCTGCCAGCCTTAGCAAGGGACACTTGAGTATCAGACACCGGGTCCTGCCTTGAGTTAGGAAAGGCAGTGTGAAAAAGGGCAAGGACTTGTTGCCAACGCAATGGGAAAGACTTCTAGGAAAGCACAAAAAAAGGAGAAAGTCATGCAGGTTGCATCTGCCTCATGCTCACTTTCTGACTCCATGCTTTTTTTTTTTTTTAATATATAACCATCCCTTTACAAAAAAAAAAAACCAAACCCACCAAAAAAACCTTTGATGCTGGAGGTTTAGCTACTTACTCATAGCTGGAGGGCAGCTCTGGTGAAGAAATACGGGAGGAGGGCAGTTGTTAACCATTTAACTAACTTTCTCCTCCCATTTCAATGCCTCCATGAGCATCTCCTGATGGACAGCAGCTGCGCTGCTGCAGAGCTACTCACCTCCCTGCTGATCCTAAGCAACTCTGCTGTGGTGCAGATCAGTGATCCTGGGCCCATGCCTATGGCATCTTTAATTTCTCACGTCCTCCAAGGCCTCAATTTTCCCAACACATTGTCACAGAAATAGCTGCTAGAAGTGCAGACCTTATCAGCAATGACGTTCTTCCTTACATCTCTGAGCCCTTATCTAAGAGGCTGCTTATTCAACAACATGGGCTGTCAAACTCCTTAAACGCTTAGGAATCACAGGTGTTTGCTGGCAGGACTGAGGAACATAAAGGGCAAATGTTCAACCTTTTTCTGAAGAGTATGAGAAAAAAAAAAAAAACCAAGAGGAAAGGAGGAGTAACACTCAGTTCTGGCTGGGAAGAGGCATTTCTGAGGCACCAGGCAGACCCAGACTGCAGCTAGAAATGAGTCTCTGCTGGAAAGCAGAGGGATGTTTCTTTTATTGCATTTAAAGAGAGCTTTGTAAAGCCATTTTAATTCACAGCATCTCCATCCAGAGACAGCTCAGACAGGAAAGTCCACCTCCCAGCCCTGATCTTGCATGCATGGTGGCAGGTACCAGCTGCAGACATTAAATGCAGGCTGGAGAAGGATTATTTTCTGAAAGAAAGGATCTGCTCTAGAGGTTGAAGAATTGGAAGCTGATGGTATCACTTTATTTGGCAGCTGTGTTATTGTACACTGCTGCCTAAGGAAAGGGTGACAAATTTGATGCCCAAATTTGCTGGCCCTCCAGGTCTGCAGTCTGTTCAAGACCCTCTTGCCAAAGCTAGATGCAATCTATCATGTTATTCCTTCAAGCTATATGAACACAGCTAGCCAAATCTCTGACTTTACCAAAGCACAAGGCAACAGCCTAAGGATGTTTTCTCTGCACCATCCCGCCATTGTAAGGCTGTCTGGGTCTTATAAAGCACTTTAAAACCATAGGGAACCAAGTAAACTATAAAGAGAGGGAAGTATAACACCCTTGTGCAGGTGAGGAAACCAAGGCACGTGGAGGAAAGAAGCAGAGCAGGAAAGGAAGGAGGGAACGGGGTGCTTTTGCCTCCAGCCTGGTGCTCTCACCCTATAGCTTGGGGCCTGGCCATGTAGCCTGTGGGTAGGTTTGGCTGGGACTTTTCATGATCTGTCGGATGTTGCCCTGAGTCTTAATGAGGTAAGAGGCTCCATGCTGAACCCCTCTACAGCTGCCAGCACAACCCAGGTCGCACAGACAAGCCAGCCCCTTGTCTTAAATGAGGGATCAGAGCCGCTGAGCAGCTCATTAGCCCGAGGAGTTTTCCATCCATCTGTACACAGATATCATTCCTGTGATCTCAGCTACTAATCAGCATTTTTCTAGCTTGGTTCATGCTCCAGCCCAAACAACGACCAAAGAGCCCTCAACATCCCTTCATTTTCTTCCCCTTCCTTGATACACCACCTGTCCAAAGCAAGGCTTAGCAATTGCTGTGTGATTTATCACACAAAAGCTTGCTGGTTTCAAAAATTGGGAGTAAAACCGAGATGCAGCTATTTCACCTTCTAACCTCCGCCTTTGCGTTAAACTCCAGCTATTGTCAGCTTTCATTTCTTGAAGTTGCTCTGTGCTGTGAACACACACTGGAAGCAGAAAGACCGGCGTGGTCAGTGGCGATGAGAGGGCAGTGATTGTACTTCCAGTAAATTGCCTGAGTCTTTCCAGATGAGTCACTGCTCAGAGAGAGGTGAGGCATTATTAGTAGAGAGAAAAAGTTTGCAACTGATCCTGACAGAGTTTAACAACCTCTCAAAGCCTCTGCCTGCCTGATTTTCTACGACTAGTTGTGGAAATTCCTTCTAAAAAGCTGCCCAAAATAAATAACAGCTCACAGAGTGGGGTTTTTTCCCCTTATCTTGTCAAAACACTAGAGCAGGCTGCTGGAGAGCATTCAGACCCAGGATCACGTCTCTCCCTGCCTCCCAGCTGATCCCCTCTTGAATCCACAGAGCAGAAATCCTAAGGATTTCCTGATTAGAAGTACAAAATATAGGAAAGCCTATTTTTAAACACATAACATTTGATCACCAAGCCCTTGTTGCGAATGTGCTCAAGTTCTAATTCTTATTGCAACCTGATCCCAGGTGTATCCGCTGTGTGACAGCTACCCGCAAAGCATCACCTAGGCTGAGAGTAAATCATCTTGCTCAGAAAGACAAACTCCCTCCTAATGTATTCTCTAAAAATCTTTATCTCCTCCCTGACGCTAGCAGCTCTGGGCCCTGAGAGGGCTTTTCTCAGAGCCTTTCCTTCCTGCCTCCCTGCATTTCCCCTCTGCAAGCTTCTGCAGCTGGGAAGAGGCAAACGGTGGCAAATTTAAAGCCTTTGTCAGAGACTTCCCCCAGATGGCAATCAGCTGATGGAACCGAGAAAGCTTTGTCATCTAAAAAGCCCTTTATTAGCTTGTTGCACCTGGGCATAGAGCACCAGGGAAGAATATTGTTATGCAAATCTGGCAGCGTTCAGGTAGGAGGATAGAGGACTGGCTGTCTTAGCAGCCCCTGCTCTTAATATTGTTTTATCTGCCTCCCTCCTCAGTAGTATCAGCGGCAAACTGCTTAGAACACGCGTTTTAATAGCATGAAATGGAGCCCCACAAACCTCATCAGACCACCACGTTTCCTCAATTACCAAATCTGCTTGATTTGGGCTTTGCTTTCAGTCTGGTTCTAATCATTTCTCCCCAGGGTTCATGGTGCCTGTATTGATCAAGAGGGTGAGACTACCACACAAACCACGGACATGGAGAAAAGGCCACCGTTGCTTCAACCGATCCCGGGTCTCAGGGGAGAGAAGGGCTGGGTGCACGCGGTGTTAGACGATTGCTTTGCATGTCAGCTCCCACCCCTGCTAAGTCCTGGCTTCTCTTAACCTCTCAAAGACTTGACTTAGTCGGTGCTTAGTATCACTTCAAAACCTTGTGCGTACATTTGGGCAGTGAATTAGGATAAGCACTGATTTCTCCTTTAAAAAAACCACTTTGTTGTGCAGTGCATCTCCATTTAGTGACTCTCCTTTTAATAAGATAGGGTCAAATTCACTTGGTGTGGTCCTGTTTTTAAGCAGGGTCCCTGCAGGAGCACGTTCAGCCCTGCGATCCCCAGCCTGCTGCTTGCACTTCTGCACAAACCAAAAGCAAAGATATCTGAAAGACAGATTTTTCAATCACACTAATGTCAAGATGGTGTTTCATTGTTTTTGAGTGAGTGAACATCGTATCAGACAAATTCTTCTGTACTAAATTATCTTTTTATTTCAGCCACTACATTCAGCCACTACATTTCCGGAGCACTCAATCTAAGAGGCTTCCAATAAAAAGGGTGGAAGATAAAGAATTTGGCCCATATCTGTTTATGAAAACAGACATCAGTGAATATTCTCAGGCATAAAGATGCACACATTCTCCATTTAAAATCCTCCAAAGGACACTTGAAAGGGTTTAAATGTTTCATTCTTTGATTGAGAGGGAAGAATAGCAGGAGAAAAAAGGTTTTCACTCTCATAAAAGTAATTACAAACAACAAACATCAATTCCCGGATGTTTTTTATTTGTTTTCTGATTTTATTTTCAAAGAATCTGAAGTGCACTTGGCATCTTCTGTGTATTGTCTTTGACTGTGCGCAGCGTTGGCCTCTTATCTCCTCCTGGATTCACAGCCGCGTCAATGCGCTGACATCAGCAAACGCCACGCTGGAGCTATGCCGAGGACCTGGACCGCAGTGCCAAAATAGCTTGTGTCCCCGCTGAAACCGCGGTGCCGGAGCAGCGGTGGCATGGGCACGGAGCAGCCACCGGCCGAGGGAGCGGCAAAGCCGGCTCAGAGGTCCCCCAAACCGATGGCACCCAGATTTGGGGAGTTTTCTTGCTAGGTTAGACGTTTGTAAGAAAATGTCCCAGAGAAGGATGGACACCTTTTTTTTGTCTAATACAAGGTAGCAAACGGTGATGCTGTTACTCTCTCCTGATGGCAAGAGAGACAGAGAGAGACAGGTTTTGGTATTACTCCTGCTTATATCAAGCCCTAGAAATGCTCACACAGACCCTCCCGGGCTGCAGCGGCAGCAGGGTCCCTGGCAGGGGGAAGGAGTTGCGCAGCACAGGGGCAGATGCAAGGGCTCAGGGAGCCTCCCTTACCCCGAGGTCCTCCCGTCTCCACGCCGTCAATCAAAAAGTGTGGATTTAGCCAGTGCTTTTCAAGGGCAGTCCAACCAGCACCTCCCAGCAAAACCAGTGGGAAACGATTTCACCGGTGCCAGTGTTCCTTCCTAACATGGAGCTGGCATGTGCTCCCACCTCACCTAACACAAGCAGCACCCAGAGAGTCCATCCCGGTTGCACCAGTCCAGACAAGCTCTAATTTTATTTCATCTCTGTGAAGTGAGCAGACCCCATCCCACCTATCTGCTGGGCAAGCACAGGGGGGGAAAAAGCAGCTATGTCCTCAAAACAGGCCTTTAGGTCAAACCGTGGCAGCTGAGACACATCAGGCATGTCGGGATACGCGCTGGAAGAAAGCTAAGAAAGCAAAGTGCCCTTTGGTCGGGTGCCAGCCAGCACACAGGGGGTCAAGGACGCAGCTCCGCTGGGACCGTGCAGGGGTGTGCGTTCCCCAGGCACTGGCAGGGAGTCGGTCTGAGTGCTGTCCCCCTTGTACTCAGCAGGGAGAAAAGTTTAAGTGGGGAGAGCACATGAGCTGCTGTAAGTAGATGCACAACCGGAGGAATTGTTCCACCTTCACACTCTCAGGGTCCACCTGATCACCAGCTGGAAAAGCCTCAGGGTTTCCTGAACTTACACTGGTCCTTGGGCCTGGGACAGGCAGAGTATCGCTGCGGCTGTGCGACACCCAGCTCGTGCTGCAACGGGAGCAGGGAGGTTGTGCTGAGACAGCGATGCTAAATTTACTGGGACTCTGAAGTGCACTGGGCAGAGCAGGTTTGGGCAACGGTAGCAGGCTTGGGAGCTGTTGTGAGTTTTTCTGAGATTCTGGCAAAGCCCCAAAGTGGCTGACTCACTCCTCCACTCAGGTCAGTTCTTCGCAGCTGTAACTCCGGTGAGACCAGTGGGTTATTTTTGATGTACATTGCTGTACTATCACAGTCCAGTCCATTACCCTTGCTGGTGAAGGATGGCTGCTGTCTCCAGTGGGCTTTATTTAGCTTCCACTCCAAAGCTGTTCCATAAGAGGGGAACCAATGTGAAAAGGGTACGGCATTTCTTTTTGTTGGAGATTCCCCATCTTGAGTTTTCTGGTGACTTTGAACTTGTTAGAATCAATGAACTCGTTAGAATCAATGCTCCTGTCCTCTCTATCGGCTGCACACAGCATATAGATTTGTCATTTGTTAGAGATGACTTGGCATTTGTGAGTTGTGTCAATGGATGCAAAAGCAGATTCATTCTAATTATATCAAACCACTGATCAACTTAGAAGTCTAGTCTAGTATTTTAAGCCCTAAAGGTTCGTTAGCAGTACATCATGCGGGTTACAAAGAAAGTGCATGGGGGAGAAAAAAAGAAGTTAACTGTATTTATTAGCCTGAACATTTGGAAGGTAACTACCTGGACAAAATATGTTCGAAGAGCCCTGGCACATTTCTTCACTCTCTTCTCTTGTATTCCGTTAATACCCTACTAAAACTGTTGACTTAAACACCTCCATTTTGTTGTTTTCTGTGTGTAATGACAGGTCTGCTTTAGGAAGGCTGGGCAGTGGCTGGCAAGGGCTTGGGTGCATGGAGATTTCCAATTGCTAGCTTTGACCCTGGCCTGTGGAGTTGCCTGTTTGTGACAGATCTATTTGCTCGTGGAGCAGCTGTGAAATTGCAGCAGGTTTTAGGTATCCATGAGAGTATCCGTGCATTTCACTGCATAGAATAACGTGTACCTTGTGCTCTGGGCAACACGCTGTAATTAGTTTGTAGAAGTTGTTTGTCTCTGAAGATCTATAAATACACATACATAAAACTATAAGGGAATAAGCAGTCACATGCTTAAAGCAAATGCATTCTAATGCAGAAGAGCTTTATACGCTGATCACATTCACACACCCCCCCCAAAATGTGGTTCCACTGCTGATCTTTCTTTCATTTCACGTAAGGCTGATGAAAAGTATTTACTTTCTTCTTTCACATAAATAGACTGAAATGGATGGAGAATTTCCCGCTGAAATCAAGGGCATTCACCATTCAGTGACAAACAGCCTCCACCTGGGCTGTATTTGTTACCTTGCTCTCTCTCAGAGAAGGCAAAGAAAATAAAAAATAAACACCTCAGGCAGAGGTGTCAGTTCCTCTTGCCATTTTCCCCTGTGATTCACTGGCATCATCTGAGTACATCCGGTCAAAAGCTTCATTTTACAAACCAACCTTGTTCCCCAACCAAGCCCTTCAACTTTTTGAAGTTACTTTTTTCCATGACCCATTCTTCCCATTCCTTCAGTTTAAGAGAAAAGGCAAAAAGCTGTGTGTCTTTCTGGAGTGCTCCTTGCTCGAGTGGGGTTCCCCCCAATACCTGCTGGGGTGTTAACCATTGGCGTCCCAGCCGCTGCTGGAAAGCACAGAAGGAGGGTGGATTTGATGTTAGAGTAGAAGTAAGCACTGAAGTGCCTGCGCACCTCCCTGCCTTGGAGCCCAGGGAACCCGCAGGAGAGGAGAAGGACGGGGGAACATCAGGAAGAGTCCGGCGAAGCGCATGCACGTCCCTGCCTGCCTGGTCCCCGCCCGGTCCCTGCCCGGTCCCTGCCCAGACCCTGGTCCTGCCCTGCCTTGCCCGGTCCTGCCCAGCCCTGCCCGCT
>NW_009199686.1:12339-39573 GCF_000690835.1 Fulmarus glacialis | reverse complement strand
AGGACAGCCTGGAGGAGGGAGGAAGGCGTAAAAGGGGCCGTTTCGATCCCTGCCCCTGAAAGCGATCGGGGCCGCGGGCGGGATGGGGGCACGCGTGGCCCTTGGTGCGAGGAGCCGGTTGCTCCTGTTAGGGATCCCAGAGAAAAGGGGGAGGCCTAACCCACCCCCACCGCCCCGCAGGGGGACATGGGGGAGCCTGAGGAGGGGAAGAAGCCCTCGTTGCTCCGAGCAGTATCTTCCCCGGGACGCCGAGGGCAGGTCCTGAGCCCTCCCGAGCTCACTGACCCCAGAGCGGTTTCTCCGGTGCTGTGAAAAGCCTTAATCGTTAGAAAACCTTTTAAAGGGGTCTTAAATGTACTCAAAACAAAGCCTCCCGCCACACAGCTGGTATTTGCTCAGCGTGTGCCGCACGTGGCTGTTGGGGTTACCTGAGGAATTTTGCTTAACCTGGCTTTGTTAGAAGTACTTCAACAAGCAGAGGGCATGTGATGTGGGGAAAAAAAAAAAACAACAACAACAAAAAACCAAAACCGCAATACCCTTGTCTATTTAGATATTTTCAGGAATCATGGTTGACGGTCCATTGTTCTTCTCTAATTACACTCTTACTTTGGTTTTTCCCAGTAATGATACTTTATGGGATCTTGCTATAGCTGAAGTGGAGAACAGAGAAAACCCTGAAGATGATGGCAAGCATGTGGAAATTTGGGAAAAATCAATATTATTTATGGGAAACAAAAATGGGGTAACGCTAAATACTGTACAATTCTGTGCTTTTTGAACATAGTTTGTATCAGGGAAAATATCTGATATTTTCTGTTATTAAGGTCCACTTAATTCTTCTAAAGTCGAAATATGTCATGTTCCGATTCTGCAGAGAGTGGGCTTTCCACAGGGTATGGACCAATTAGACATGGTTACAATTCAGAAGTTCAAGTTTATGGTTTGGAGAGTCGAAACTTCAACCGTTGTTATTGATGATGTGCTAATTCTTTGAGGTTTGGCTTCATTAATTTTTGTAAAAGTAACTGCCGGAAATAATGCTACTCTCTTTAATTGTTTGACATGTCAAATTTCTCCCTGTAAAGGTTTAACTGGTAACAATCCAATTTAAGTGCATTGATACCAGTTTTGTTGTAGATCGCGGCCTTGACATCCTGCTATGAATTGTGTCTATATTATGTCAGACCTATTTGAACATGCCTTATCAGTGATTGCAAACTCATGATTCTACATGCCTAAGGCTGTTTTAACTCATTGTCCCAGAAGTTTGGTCATTAGTAATTTCATATTTTTCTTCTGTTAGCATTTATTTGTGAAGTAAATAAGGAAATATTTGCCTTTTTGACCAAGTGAGTCATACTTTTAAGAATAAAATTTTTATTTTAGAAGGATTGGTATATGTGCAACCTCTTAATCAGCAATTTTTAAAATACCTTTTTCAGAGAAAATACAATGACTTTTCAGATTTACCTGAACTTCAGTGATTTTTGAGATAGGAAAGGACACAGGAGTAAGCTGTAGAAGTGCTAGCCCCTTCAGTGTGGCATGGTACTCAGTGTCTGAATTTCAACAGTGTAAAGACATATTTTTCTGTATGTTTGTTTGTATTTTAAGTATTCTTTTTATTTCCATCTCATCAGTAATAATTAATTCCAGTGGAAACCAAACATTACATAAATGTATTATTAATAATTAAAAACCGTTAAACAGTTTAACAGAGTTGGCCGGATTGATCACTAATGTCTAATTTTAAGCACACTATTCCTATTACTGTATTTGTCATGTCTATTAGTTTATAATTATAATAATGGTAGTGTAACTTGATTCTGACAGAAAGTTGGCAGTTAAGTTTCCACTATAAGGCTACAAACAATTACATGAGTTTACACTTTTCCGGTACTTTATTATTGGAATGTTAAATGAGCGAGTTTCATTTAGCAATACAACTTTTATGCTTTAATGACAGTACAGTAGGGATCTTCTTTGTTTTTCATTTCCAGGGAAAGACCACTATTATACTGAGGTGTCTTGAGAGGTATGTGTTAAATTTCTAAAAGTAGTCGATACGAATTTTACATAAGTAGTTATATTGTGTGATAATTCATAATATATGTATACAGATGTTGTATTCTGTGACCGGTTGATCACTTATGGATAAACTTATTTCCCTTCATTACTACCTGTCATCTGGCCCCTTCAGTTGTTGTTCTCCAGTATTAGAGAGCTTAAATGGCCATCTCTTCAGGTTGGTGCTGCTACTTCTCCTGTCTTCAGCAACTGAGACCTCTTGTCTTAAAGTGTCCTCTCTGTGCTGCTGTTTCTAAGCCAAGTTCTGAACTGACTGATAAATATGATTTAGTAACTGTAGTATTAACTTTCTTTAATTTAGTATTAACTTTCTTTAATTGACAAAATGAAGTTATTTTTCCTTGCATAGGGACGAAATTCCAAAGCCAACATTAGCCTTGGAATATACCTTTGGAAGAAGGGCAAGGAGGCACAATACAGTGAGTATCCAGAAAGTATAGTTTACCGTATCTTTTTATATATATACACACAGAGAAAAATAATGTGTGTTTTATTTTTATGTATAAGAATCTTAGGGGGTTTAGCTTATTGTTTGTGAAACAAAAAGGTTTTTTTAATATAATTTTATTTAAATTAGCTAGCGTAATTTTGTATTTTAATCTGTAATATGTTTTTCGCTCTCACTAGAACACAGTAGATCAGAGACCAAAGTATAACACAAAGCGGTCAGATTCATCTATAAAAACTACCTTGTTTGTCGTGTTTGAGTGCTTTTATTTTCCCATTGTAACATAGTATGCATGCCTTTACCTTTGTCTTTAAAACGCAAAATGAGCACAAACAGATGAAGATACTTTACGACCAGTTTTATGAAAGAAGCAGTCATCTTAGAGGACG
Source organism: Fulmarus glacialis (assembly GCF_000690835.1). Classification (NCBI taxonomy): domain Eukaryota; kingdom Metazoa; phylum Chordata; class Aves; order Procellariiformes; family Procellariidae; genus Fulmarus; species Fulmarus glacialis. The sequence goes on along the minus strand of NW_009199686.1, from coordinate 36,645 downwards.
TTAAATCATAATTACATTTTTGGGTTATGTGTCCATACCGCTAAATTTTGCACTGCAGATTATGTTAACAGAAATATTGAACCCATTCCCATCACAGCATAACAGTGCCCAGCAGCAATAACTATTGCTGCAGGTAATTACTGTTTCTATTACTGAAGCAGGGAGTGGAAAATCTGACTCTGAAAGATAAAAATCACTTAAAACTTTTCCCAGAAACTAAATGTGAAGGTAGAGATTCATTACTTTTCCAGTTCCAAACTTCTCAAAAAGCATTACTCTTGAGCTGCAATAAACAAAAAGAAAAGGAAGAGAACCTGATTTTTTTATGTTTATCATTAATGATGCTGCTTCCTGACTTTTTTACTTTACCGTAGTCATTTATCAAGACAGTCATAGGCATGCCAGGAGTCTTTTGTAAGAGTTGTATGGGATTTCTTGAACTTGGGGAGTTTTTTATTTGGTTTTGTTTTTCAGAAAATACTCATGAAATAGTATATGTTCTTATTCTGAGTCACTTGCATGAAAAGCCAGTTTATCAGATGAAGATCTTCTCTTGGTGTTGCATGGAAGCACACGCTTCTAACATAACATAAAGAAACTCTTTTACAGCCCAAAGATATAGCTCATTTTTGGGAACTAGGTGGTGGAACCTCATTACTGGAACTGATTCGAATACCGATCACTAGCAACAACATAAGGTAAGTGATTAATATTGCAATTCAAAAGTTAATTTCAGCTTTCCTTCAAACATAAGTAAATCTCTAGACCTTTTATTGTGGAAAACTCTTTCAAAATGTAAGATAGAACGTTTATGATTTTTTTCTAAAAATCATTGTAATACCACTGATACTTTGCTTTGACTTTCCTTTTCACAGTTCTCTCCTAATAAGCGAAGTTCTTAGCAATCTCCAACAACAAGAGAAAGCGATAACGTGAAGGAAATAGGTTGGCCTTAAATAGATAGAACAAGAAATATAGAAAAAGAGAGGACATAATATCTTTATGCTCAGTGAAAGAGCAGAAAAAGCAACTTGGGGGCATACAAAAAATAAAATCTTGCTTCCTACTTCTGTATGCAAACATAGATGCTGTCTCTGTGAGGGGCAGTATTTTAGGGTGAAAAACAAGGCAAAAAATTGTCACAAAAAAAATCTCTAGATTTTTGGGAAGTGAAGTGACCATCTGATAAGAAGATCATACAAGAGAGATGATGTTTCTGAGAGGGACTAAAAGTATTGAAATGATTTGAAGACAAAAGGAAACAGGAATTTAGAGAGAATTAAGAGAACGTAGTGAGAAAAATCCATAAAGGTGATGTAATAGCATAGGAAGAAGAAATGCATGAAGAGTTGCATGAAGAAATGAGAAGGTCATGGGGGGTGCATTTTATGTTTTTTCTGGTTAGGGAAGATGGAGTTGAAAGTGGAAGGGCAGAAAAGGATCAAAAGATACGTTTTGTATTATGATGCATTGCTTTATTTCTTTAGTAGTGAGCTTTAACTTCTGTGAAAGAAAGAAAAAGAAATAAAAAAGGAGGGGTACGATTTTTATCATGTACATTTGCTACTGGTTTGGCTATTGAGATAACGTCATTATTTAGTGAGAGGCTAATACAGAAGGAATAAAAAAAAAAACTGGCTTCACTTCCGGCATGTGAAGCTTTTTGTTTCTAGAAGAGCTTGGGGGAAAAAATCAAGTATAATTTTTTAGCTATTGTCTAAATGGACTTAACTGACCTCCACCTCCATCAATCTTTTCTTCCCTTTTTACTGATAAGGAATCATCTGATGTGGATGATCTTAAGATTCTTTGATGAGATAGCAACATTGTTCTGTAAGACCACTTCTGTTCATAAGGCAATATTTTAACATGCTAGTAAAAAATTCTAGCATTTCAACTTAAGTATAAGTGCTTTTCACTGATTTTCTCATCTGTCTGTAGTCAAGCAATTTGCTTATTTAAAAGTTCCATGAACTATATCTAGTTTCACCAAGAGACTTTTCAACAGATTTTTTTCCCCACAGCATTTTAAAGTGAAATTGGTCATTCACTTTGCTTTGTAGTCTTTCTAATACCACTCTGGTCTGGAATCCCCTTTTTCAAGTCAGGATGGGATGTGAAAGAATGATTGCATCCATTCCAGTGGGTGCATTTGCGACGTTCTTCTTTACAGTTGCACTTTAATGCAGTTAGAGTTTTGGGAGGCAGGGTTTTGTAAGGAGAGGAGTTTATATGTAAAACATTTCTCATCATAATCCACCTTTAAGAGCCTGGTAATTGCTACGTATGTCTTGAGAACTCTGACTTCTTCTGTTTATCTTTCAGAAGACTTTCTCATACACCCATTTGAGGTTCCAGCTAATTGGCACAGTCCATGGCAGAGAATATTGCCCTTAACCAGTTTTTTCCATTTCGGATTACAAAAGGATAATGAAAGTATAGAACTTTCTAATACATTAATGGTTAGGAAAGATCCTAACCATTTGCTAACATTGCTTCATCTGGGATTGTAGAGTTTTGAGATGGCGGTGATACATGATGGTAGAAGTGCCCAGTCATACAGGAAGAAGGAGCAAAATGGGCTCAGGATATTTGCATATTTTACTGCTTTGAAACAAAGTCTCCAGAAATAAATTTTGATATATACAATCCCCCCAAAACCTCTGATGGAAAGTTGCCGAAGTAATAGTTCTGAACAAGAGACAAAGGAAAGGTTTCTTCAGAGCTCAGAGTATCCTTAAAAGCCATCTTCCTTTGCTGTCACATTTAATTCTATCTTAGCATTTGTATTTTCACATTTGTTGTTTTCAGCATTTGTACTACAGGTATGGTTGTATATGAAAATGTTGATTGTCTCATGCGCTAAAGATTTGACCAAATAATGCCTTTTTAATAGGTCATTTGCTGTAGTTCTTGTATTGGATCTGTCCAAACCTAACGAACTCTGGACTACTATGGAGAAACTTCTGCAGGTCACCAGGAACCACGTGAAAAAAATTTTAACCAAACTAGAAAAGACAAATCCTGAAGTAGCTACGGAAATTAAACAGAGGATGCGGAACAATCTGCAGAGGGATCATCCAGTAAGTTACTTCTAATATTTTCTCCAGATGTCACAGGCCTTTATACAGTTAAAGATAATCTTTTGAAAATTATAAACAACTCTTTTAGATTTTTATGCATGACTGAAAATCCATTTGATGTAGATGAACCTGTTCACTGGAAAATTATAGCAATTTAATAAAAATTCAGTAAGAGCAGAAACAAGGAAAGAAGGTTTCTCATATCTTTTTGTTAGATATCTAATGTGATTGTTATGGCATGTTACACCAATCAAAAGAAATAGTTTTAGAGTAGCAGTTTGCCTTCCCCCCCCCCTCATCTTTTTAAAATGAAGATGAAAACTAGAATGTACAAAAGTCATCTAGCAAGAGACTAGCTGAAGGTACAAATTTAAGCAAAGAATATAGTTATAACAGCCATCAACATGACTATATACTTTGCATTTATTTAAATGTCTATCACAAACTCAATGCCTTTTGATAATCTGACAACTAATTAAATTATAAAGTTTCAGAAATGTTAACATCAGTCCTTAAACATAATTGCTAACTAAATCTCTGGAAAAGCTAAACTAGATTATGTGCAATAGAAATGAAAAGTCATTGTGCATTAAACCTCTGCAAATGTTGTGTGTATATAATGCATAAATAAGTATTCAACAATTCAAAGACTTGGCACATAAATCTAGTTACTGTAACTTCTATAAAATGCTACAATACAGCAAATGCTTATATAGCTCAAAAATTTAAAAGTAACTTAAAATTTATGAGAAAGCAACATATGCAATACTCAGTAGATTTAGAGTATAGGGTTTGAGATCTGCTGGATTATGATTTTGTTTTTTACTTTTAGAGAAGGTAATTCACAAAAAGAAAATGCCTACAAGCACACTTGGCAATAAATCATGACCACAGTGTCAGGTTTACATATAGGGGCTTACATATCAGAAAACGGCAAGCTTTTTTCAATAAGTAAAAATAATAATGCCATTAATTGTTAAGAAGAGAAGACTTGTTATACTTGCCCTGTAGGGAAGTCTGAGTTTCTCTTCAGACTTCATTATCAAACACAGAAAGGGTGCAAACAAAATATTTTGTTACTCCTTGGTTCTCTTTTTACTTTCGTTGTTGTTCAAGAAAAAATTATGTCAATTTTGTGGGAGGAAATACTATCTTTTATAGTCAAAGTAAATGACAGTTTACGCAGATTTTTATTTGCCTTTTTATAGCTAAACATATTTTTATGATAAACAGGAATTGATGAGGTTCTTAGAGGGGTTTTTTTAAGGATTAGATATATTCCATTGGCCTGGGTAAAGAATTATTGGCTATGATGATAAAGTGTAAGATATCAATTACAGACCTTGTTTAAAAAGGCTGGATGCCCCTAAAGTAGTCCATAGTCAAAAATTAATTCCATAGTCAAAAGATAAACAGGGTTCAGTATGCCAGTTTTAGTGGTTTTGATGTTATCCTGAATTAATTTTTTCTTAGTTAAGAAACTAAAACTAATTTTTTTTCTGTTCTATATTCTGTACACCCAGTTTTAAGTTATGATAATTTTGTTCAAAGCTTTTGCCTTGACAGTGTATGAGTAAAACCATTATTTTTTCTCTCAAAGTAGAGGATTTTCAGTATGTGCAGCTTCTCACTAATATACTGACTGTCATTTAACCTGTATGTGAAATAACCAGTTTTAGAAGGGAACAGTTAGGTCAACCTCTGCTACAACACATCTCTTTTTCCTCTCTGCTGCAACCGAAGCAGCTTGACTAAATACCTGTGTGAACACATATGGGGATTGTCTCATTTCATAAGGACTACAGGAAAACCTTCCAGATAACTTGAGGATTATTGTAATCTACTTATTAAAACTTTTATCAGAAGTTAGCTATTTAACACGTAAATCTACACCCCCAGAGCTGTTTTCGTCCCTTGGTATTGATTTGCATTTTCATGGTTCCTCTTTCTGCTGATATCAAACATTTGAAAATCACATTAAGTATTTTTAAAGAGTTTGGAAAATGTGATGTGGGGAGGACAAATATGTGACACAAGCAAATCATTCAGCTTAATTTTCTTGAGCTTTTGTCTGTATTACTTTGGATATGATGCAAGGAGGGGGAAATGTGTCAAAAAGCCAGTTCTACTAACCCAGTCTGGCAGTTGTTCTGTGAATATATGAGGCTTTTCCTCTCTTCCCTTCCCATCTAATGTTGGAGCTGGAGTATATAGTGTAAGAGCCCTTTTATGCCAGTAAGTGTTCTGACTGCTCAGAGGGATTATTTCCTGACCATTTATGAAGAAAATGAGAAAATTGTAGAATATGGCATGGATATAGCATTACAGTTTATTCATCTAACTTAAGGTTTTGAAAAAATAGAGCTTGTCTTCTGTGAATTAATTTTAACCCTTTTCAGTTGTTTTAACAGTTGCAATCTTCTACAGTTTGTTTACAGTGCTTAACTGTTGTACATCTGTTTAATAGGATTATGAGTTAGTTGACCCTTTTCCGATACCCTTGGTGATAATTGGAAGCAAATATGATATTTTTCATGTAAGTAATACTTAATTTTTTTTTAAATAATTAAAAGATTCCTGGTAAAGATTCTATATACTAAAATCTTGGTAACAAAATAGTAATCATTTGAACAAAAGTACAGCCAGTCAGCCTTCTACCACAAAAAAAATCTTTCCATCCAACAGCATTATGGAAGGCATATGTCGTTCCTTCACAAAACACTCCCAAACTGATGATTTTTGAGATGTACTTGGAAAATGTTGAGATATAAGTTGCTGCAGACTGAAGAGGGAAGCAAGAAAACATGGTGTTGATGCCTTTCTTTTATAATGAGAGAAATCCAGCTCCATGTGTCCCTTCTGACAGCAGCTGTAAGTTTATGGCAGTAAAAGAGGGGCATCTTTCAAGTCGGCTGGTCAGATTTTTTGGTAGTTGTGGCAGCACAAACAGTAAACTATCATTTCAGTCTGGAACTGTTTGGGTTTTTTTAAGTACTTAAGTTTTTAGAGACAAGTGAGTAATTGCATCTTTTAGCAGGGAGAGGAAAGAAATGTCATAGTACTGCTGGATTCTCTCCCAGGACATTAAAAATCCAAACAAATGCATACTCAATTTTCAACAGCACTTGATCATGAGAAACTAGAATAGTATGTTTGATTTTTAGCTGCCGTGCTGGCAGCTTGTGCTTCTTTGGATACTACATAGTTCATTGATACTTGGCTGACTCTTTGAGTTACTTAATCCTTTATTAATAAGGTACTCTGCCTTCTTTTGTACTGAGGCTTTATGCTGAGCGATGACCTCTTTAAAAATCGGTGACTCTCATGTAATAAGCAAAGCACAGAATAACAGCCTAATTCCATTGGGGTCTATGGACAGACTCCTGCAGGCTTCATTGGGACCAGGTTTTCGACGACTTTATCCAGGGAAGGCCATCTGTATGATCTTATATTAAAGAAACATGGATGAAAAGGTATTTTTATGCACCTTTCAAATCTTGCAGGTATTAGAATTTAGAAAGCATATACCCAAGGGTTTACTGAAAGTTAAATATTTTCACAAAAAGAAAAAATCCTTACTCTTCTACTAGGTAGTGTTTCTACTTCTAAAAATTTAAAACAAAATGAGATAAATTAATTGGAAATTGAATAGCATTCCCAATTAGGAAACTTCTTCTGGACTAACCTATTGCCTGAATTAGGCTCCCTCTGTAAAAAAGAAACAAAGGGAAATTGTGACATTTCTTTTCAGAGTAGGCTGTTACTGATTCTGTCTTAAGATATAATTACGCTGACAGCTGAAAGCCTCGTATATTGTAGCCTAAGTGCACTGCAGTTTATACAAAAAATGAAAAGTTCTAGCTGTAATATTTTTTTTCTTACATATATGTTCCAATATGAACTTTTTCAGGAGTTTGACTCTGAAATGAGGAAAATAATAAGCAAGACGCTTCGATTTGTTTCGCATTATTATGGAGCATCATTAGTGGTGCGTATATTCACTTTCTAACTAAGGATAGAGAAGATGAGCAATATTTGTGTTACAAAACAATATTTTAAAAAATACAAATGTAAAACTCCTAGAGAAAATGGGATTTAATTGATTTTACAGTAGCTTTCTTCATGAGCTAATCTGTCAAATGGGTTACAAGTATTGGCAGGGGATGGATGGATATACCTTATGAACAAACAAACTACATAATTTCCAATATCAGCAAAAACTAAATAAAAATGGTTTTCTGTTAGCCAACTCGGTTCCCATATTGAGTTTACTGCACATCTGGCAAAATTTTTTTGGTATAAAAAAGGAGGACGGGAAAAAGTGATAGTCCTAGATAGAATTAGAGAACTGGCCTTCTTGGTAGAAGCATGAACTTATGTCTAGTGACCTGGCTTCGGTAGATTTAAAAACTTAGATCCAAGGGCTTGTCTTCACAGCAGTTTAAGCATACCAGATTATCACACTTACAGTGTTGAAGAATAAAGGCAGGGATTTTTTACAGTAATGAGTAGGAACTGCCAACGATGAGGACAAGGAAGTATTTATGTGGGTATATAAATTGATTTTGAGTTTGGCAGATCATCTCCTGAGCAAAGGCAGAAACATGCATGCTCAGGTTCACAATCCAAAAAAGCTGCCTCTTGGGTTCTCTCTATATCAGAAGATGGTTCTAATTGTATCAACCATCATCTATGTAATAAATAATATTTAATAGTGGCTTATTTTGATTACCAAACAACTTATTTGTTTTAAATTGTTATAATCACAGCATGTCCTTTTGCATCCATGTAAAATTGTACAGCTTTCGTACTTTGATACGTGAATTCATCTTTTCTTAACTGAGAATACAACTGTCTTGATCTAAATTTTTTTTTTTTTAAAGTATTTAAGCATTATTGTAATTAAAGATGAAGAACTAGGAGCCTAAAACTCTTTGGCTGCTAAATCCTGATTCCCACTGAAACGAGTGGGAGAAACTTCATTTCCCACAGTAGGGATCTGACTTCTTTCTCATGAATCTGTTAGGATGCAAAAGCCCTTAGACAGGAATAAGCATGCTGTTTGAGAAGATATTCTGGGAGCTGCTTTCTGATAAATCTGTACCAGTTCTGCCACTATCGAGCTGCTTTTATGATGTGTGAACAATTTTAGTTATTCATTACATTTCTAAATGTTTATGGTATTCTGGATAATTTTTAATGCAGTTTAAAGTCTTAATAACTCATTAGTCTTTGGCAAAAAATTTGCGTCTCTTAATGTGCATACTCCAAAAGCTGTGAAGCAATATTTTAAGATTTATTCTTTAATCTTTATGCTATTTTTCATTTAATCTTTCTTGATCTATGTATTCAGTGACAGATACATTCATGTTTTGGAAAGGGAGGGTGAGATTTTTATTCTAGTAAATTCGTTGCACATATACCAAATCTATTGAGGTCAGGAATTAGCCAGGCTCCATCCGAAATCATCTATGCATATGACATAATGTAATATTTCTGTGATGGAAGATCATAATGTAGATTTTGTTTTCTGATTCATTTAGTTTACCTTTTTTGCTGAAAGCACGTGTTCTTATTAATCACTTGGCATTTGGCTATGATAAAAGGTAACATAATTGTTGTCTAACTAATAAATGTCTTGCCCAGAGTCTAGAAGTACTTAATAAAAAATATTGTAATCACCAAAACATTTTTTTTCTTAAATATGATCTCTGAAAGATTCTTGTTCATGGACTTTTACTCCTGTATTTCAGCTGCCTATCTCTGCACAGGACAGGAATAACTCCTTGTTTTTGATCCCAAAACTGATGGATTAGAAACATGGTCACCACTAGAATTAAGTAGATTTTTATTTATGTGTATTTGTATGCAAAGCCCAGTAAGAGTCTAGTCTTAGCTAGAATAATGTCATTTTTCGTTGATTGCTAAATGCTCACTTGATACATTTTCTTTTTTCTGTTTAGCAAGTCTGTATCAGTGGATCACAGCAAACCTCTATTTATACCAGCAGGCCTGGATTCGCTGAGCCAAATAGGTTAGGATATTTCCTGTTCATCGTGTTTGTTGCTTAATTGTTTCTGAAACCAAGAAAAAAATTTTAAGCAAATAAAAAATGAAGTTAAATTATAGCACATCAGCATCATTTTTAACAGATTATTGAAGGAAATGGCTTAGAAAGTTTAAAATTACTATTCAATTACTATTCAATTATAGTCAGTAATTTGACTACTTCAAAGAGTAAAGTACCAACAACCTTAGATCTGAAAGAAAACATAATATACAATACCACTCAGCCTGTTTCATGGTGGGAGATGAATGTTTTTCCAAACTTGTTGCAGCTTGTCACTGTAGAAGATAAAATATTAAATCAGATGGATCATTATCCAAAATGCTTTGATAATGTATGTTGTTATGACAACATACTTGTATTACTTTGTGCTGTGCTGTAATCCTTAGGACCACCGCCTGCCTCTGATAGTGATATTGGAAAGATGCGTGCAAACACACCATTGGAACTGTGGAAAAAAGTATTTGAGAAAACATTTCCTCCCAAGGTAGGTATTTACATGTCTGCTGCACAGCTTCTTTTCTCATGGAACTGTAGTAATATCGCTACTAATTTTTGTCTTTCAAGTCCAGTCACTGGAATTTTGGTCTCGCCTAGCAGTTCTGTTTCTTCCAACCTCTTTAATTCATACATTTTTAAAAGAGACAGATTTGTATGTAGTGGTGCTTTAATTATTAGCTTCTGCATCTTCAGTCACCTTCCTACATTTAGTAATAATGAAAGTACTGATGTAACCTTCTGTTTTTTCCAAAGTTACATCATTGCCTTTCATTATATTGAGAGACATGCTATACTCAATGTTTTTGGAATTTTATAAGGTGACATATCCCCTAATGCCTAAACCAAATGACAGTGATGTTCCAAGATGAGAGCTCTTCCTGGCTGTAGCACGCTACTGATCCTTGTTCTCCTAGGGCATGAATGAGGTGACTGTGTTAAGAGTTCCTTGCCAAAATCTGTCATTTTGCTATGGGAAGTGTTTGGATTTGCAAGGTAATTAGAATCCCTTGGCACCTATGAAGTGATAAATCTTGTACACATTTCAGAAATTTCTGGTCCCAAGAGGCAAACCCCCAAATACTTCTTTTCAATAAAAGTAATTGCTGTTGTTAGGAAATCAAAATTATTTTCCATTTGACCTGAGCAAATACAGGCTGCTGCTTTCTCCTCGTGTACTAGACTGTATCACAGTTCTTTATCCCTGGCCATTTCCTGCCCTATGGCTTACCTGGGCAGGCAAGGAAGTCAGTCAGGGCTATGAAACTGTGCCTCAGATTATGGTGCACAAACTGGGCTTTTTCTAGTTTTCAGTCTATGGAACTCCATTCTTGGTGGGGAGGAGTCTGAATTCACCCTTTCCCACTCACTTGACTGCTACATATCAAAGCCTACAAATTATTTCAGGTGGTTTGTGACCAGAAGAAATTGTCACTAAGATGCCGTTCTCAGTACAGTATGCCCCAACATGATAAAGACTAAATTTTACTTTTCAAAATCTACACAGGACTGTTATTTTTCATGTAACACTTGCTCATAGCCTTTTAAAACATGATAACAAACCTTCCCCAACCCCTCATGCCATAACTCCTGAACTCCCCCTGAAACAGCTGGAGAAATGAATACATTTTTCATCTTGCAAGCTCCATCAGTGTTCTAAGGTATCAGTCTAATTAAAGAAGATTTGCCAAGTAGATTCCCAGTCTACTGTTTTGGCTCCAAAATATGCTTTAAACTTTAAAGCTGTTTTTATGCCTTGTGAATTTCTTTTTCCATCCCCTCGTCTAATAATAATTATAATTTTGCTTTATTTTATTCCATCATTTGCATGATTGACTTATTGCTACTTTCCATTTTTTATGAGTAAGGAGAAATCTGCAGGACAACATTTAAAAAAATTTAAAAAAAAAAATTCTTATTTGATAGTGTTTCTTTCTTTTAGTGTATTTACTTCTTTGGAATTAAACTTAAACTTATAGTTCCCTCAAGGTTAGTAACTGAAGTTTCCAGTGTTTGGCAAAAAGATAGAAATCAGTTTCTCAGATAGTGAAGTAATGCTTCTGGTAACTGGAACTGAATTCCAGTCTTGAGTATTAAATGCTTTAGCAAGAGCAACCTTAACCCAAATGTCATGGGCCAGAAAGGATATTTTCATTTTGAGGAGAGAGAAATAAACAACTACCAAATAAGACTATTTTCTTTCCTTTAAGATCTGACTGCATTATTGCTTTCTCATCATTTTACCAATCTAAGATGATATATACTATATATTATCTAATCTGTGTCCTATAGTACAAAATTCTTCCATAAATGCAGGATTTTAATACATTTGTATTAAAAGCAAAATACTTCCATTAGATCTAGAGAGTGGCATTTTCTTGTTAAAAGAATAGCAGATAAATTTTATCATTTGGGTTTTTATCATTTCTTCTTTTAGAGTTTCTGCGATTTACAAGATACCAAGGACCCTGCACAGGATTTACAATACGCTGAGTATGAAGTTGATGTCATGAGAGCTCAGAAAAACCAGGTGTGTGGTTGTTCTCCAGTTGCTGTTCACAGTCAGGTATTCCAGAACCACTAGCACTACTGAATTAATAGTAGAATATACTCGTAGCCCCCTTTTTGCCTTTAAATAACTTCAACTTTAGTTTTCAACTTAGTAGTTTGGGGTTTTTTTTCCATTGGTAGACATTAAGCAAGTGAGGCATTGTTAGATCTCAAAGTTTTGGCTCTGTGGTTTCTTTAGAAATGAATTATTCAAATTTTACTTCTAGCTCTTTTCCAGAATTATTTCACTAAAATAATACTGAAGCAAAGCTGTGAAGCTTTCCTGGCAGTAATTTCTTCATTTCTGCACTCCTGTTTGGGTGTTGACTAGCAGGAAGTCTAGGAGGCGGTATCAAGGTTTGGGGTAGGGGCCGTTTACTTTTTTATTTTTGTCTTCCACCTTCAAAACTTCTTATTTAAACTGGAAAGGTACGGAGATTATAACATTTCTGACTCGAGTTTGCAGGCTATGTACATTTTTTCTTGAACAGAGTGAACAGAATTATTCCACATAGTGATATTTGGCTTAACCCCTGAATTCCAAGAAAGACCTTTTGTGAGGAAAGGGTCTTTTATTTTTTCTTACTAAGTTTGAAGTGTTTCTGCATTTCCCTACTACTTGTGGTGAATTAATTTTATAGAAAAATTCTGTGTCAAACTAGATGAAGGTTAGAACATTGCCTTATAGATATCAGTGTATAACATCACATGAGTAGAAATACTGTATATAGTCCTCATCAATATCATAGGTATGGGTCTATTAAAATCAATTCAAGATTTGTGTATTTTTTTTTTCTTTGTTTGGAAGAAGTATCACATACTTGTTCTGGAAACTCTCTATTTCTTATAGATTCATTTGTTTCACACACAGAAAATTCTTTGCTAGAATGACTGAGAAACATTCCACTCCATTCTCACAGCTTATATGTGGGCTATTTGTATGCCGTTTCACTTCTTTGTGGACCAAGTTACTGCAGTTAAAGGAGGTTTTTCTAACAGTGCTTAAGATGATGGATTTTATCAATCTAGATCTCACATGCTTTTACAGACCCGCACTCTGAAGATGAAAGGCAGTTTTATTGAGTTGCACTGCAGTTAATCTCAACTAACCCTAAAATACCGTGGCAAATTTCAACTTTTTGCATGCTTGTAAAAGAAAGCCAAAGGATTAGATTATTACTGCTATCACGTTTTTGTAGAGTTTAGTTAGATTGCATAAGCAGTAAACCTGTAGTTACCTGATCCAAAGAAATACATTAATAACGTAAAAGAATAAAGCAATTTCAAGAATCCCCCGCAGTCTTTGAACTTGCACATTACCTGTAATATCCTGTTAATACAGGCATCAGTTCTGAATTTCTGTTACATCAAGAGCAGTCTTAGAAATCATTAAAATGATTCCAAAAGCACATTGCTTTTGGAATTTACAATGTAATCTCATACTCAGTATATCTATATATCTCAAAATAACTATATGGTGTACTAGGTTTGTTATTTTTAGATAATACTTAGGTCTTGCAAAAGAAGATACTGGTATGCATTGATTAAATCATATAGGAAACTATTAATTTTCTGTTTTTAAACAAAAGAGACAGGCTTTTAGAATCTTAATCTGTTCAAGGGCATTGCAAACCAGTGTAGCTTCTTTTAGTTGGACTACTACAAGTAATTTGAGCATTAAAGAGAAAATTACTTTTGTTATCTGCAGCTATTTCCTAAACTTCTCTATCGTGAAGTTCAATTATTACAAGATTATTTGCACATTATTAAAATGTTTTATATTCCAAGAATTTCATTCAATTTGAAATGCACCAAGATAGCAATATACATCTAAAAGAAAAGAACTCTGTAGTTGCAGTGAGCATTGAACTGTCTTTGGATTTCCCAGCTATATGAAAAGTGGCACAAAAATCCTATTTTTAAAGCAACATTTTAAATGCATCATATGTCTCATGTTTTTTATAGAGTCTCATGATATCTGTTGTGTAGGAGGAACAGTATATTAAGATGTTCAATACGCAACATGTTGCTAATGAAATCATGGGACATAATGCAAAATGGAAGTTTCATATGATGACAAGGTATATTTTTAAATCATTTAAGTGCACGTTATCATTTTTCTCGGTTACTTTCGGTTAATTAATATGCCACTTTGGACTCTAGGTGATAACCAGTTTGCTTGTTTATCTCAAAGATAAGCTTTAAAGGAAAACTAAACACAAAACCAAAATATAGCCCGTCACTGAGTTTTATAGAGGAATTAGCATGTCTGGCTGACGTTGCAGTCTCGGTCAGCACTGCTCAATAATACTGTAATAGATTTATAGATAACTGTGGCAATACAAAGTTTAATAAAATCAGAGCTATTTCTCTGTGAGGAACCTTTTTAGTGTCCTAGCACTTGATGTCTCAAAATGGATCCTTGTACTTTGGATAATATATTCCTTTTCCAGCGACTTCCAACTTTGTAACCTTGGTTGAAGGGTTTGTCTGCAACTAGGGTAAAAGACTAAAAGGTTAAATTCTCAAGTATAAAATTAGAAAACAGTTTTTAAAAAAAAGTACAGAAACAAGGAAGGACCTGGCTTACTCCCATGTACTAGCTGTCAGCTAGTATTTATCTGATACGCTTTTTGGCTGTAGCAGTTAAGAGTCCAGCTCATCAGCATTCTGTCACAAGAGTGTTTTCTTTTAGACCAGATTATTCTGCCTCCTTAATATTTTCAGAGTTAACTATGAGATGTACCACTCTCTTTCTAGACCTTTTTGCTCGGGAAAGCTCTCTGAGGCTATTTTTTCCTCACTGTGCCTTTGTTCAAGATAGAGCACATCGCTCTTTCTCAACTATGTCTTTTCAGAATTCTTTTCGTAATTCTGACCCCACAGACATACAATGTGCAGGTTTATATCAAACAGTGCTATTGCAATTGTTTAGTGCTTTTTCATTCTCTGGAGTTAAGCTCAGAGAGAGAATACAGCACCAGGGACCTTTTTGGAATTTACATTTTTAATGTATTTCTTAACTAGCAGACTCTCTCCGGGAATGACTGGAATTTTGTGCTCTTTGCAGGGCTTTCAAGAGTCAAGAAAAACACTCATTTCACATATGTATTAGGCCTTAAACGTGTAGCTTGCTGTTAACTCTTCATACAGCCCACATAAAACATAAACAAGATGGCAAACTTGTCATCCATTTTTCTCCATTCTCTGCTAGCTTTTTGGCTTTTGATGCTTTAAGGTCACCTTAATTTCATTTTAGGTACACACATAACTTGAATAAGAGTGAGATCTTTTAAAATAATATTGTTGATTAGAGCCGCACATATACCACCTGCATCTGTGAGCACCTAGGAGTGCATGAAAGTCTTGTTCCGTAGTTCCTTCTAAATGTGAGATAGCACATGGGAGTGTCTACTCTGTTTCCTTTAGAAATGCTCTCTACCACAGAGGTAAGTACTCTAAGATGTCTTTTCAAAGTTTTTTTTTTGTTTCAGGTCTTAGCTATCCTGTTATGCCTTGTACTGCTAGTACTCAAAATAGGTGCTTGGACCTTTTTCATCTGGACATTTGACTGCAGCTTCATTCATTGAAGCAAATGATAAAGCTAACCTTGAGATCAAAGAATTGGATAGCCTCCCAATCAAGTACTGAAGAAGTCAGTGTCACGCAATACCAAAGTTCACACTGACTGGTCCTTGTTACACAAAGGTATTACTTTAGGGATTGGTGCCAGTTTTAGCTGAAGCCTAATACCATAAAGTCTACTAAAAACAAAAGGAAAAAAAAAGGTAGATGCCTGGTGCCATTTGGTGTTGGCTAACAAGAAGTAATGGAAGCAGATCACAGTGAACAGGGCTGTAACTGTTAAGACTTTAACGAAGGGGAGGTTCTATAACATCTCGCAGGGAAGCGTAGTCCTATTTCCCCTAAAATAGGACTAACATAATTAGCCATGTTATTCACAACTAAAAATCATCTTGGTGTCAGGTCTGAAGCTCTCTGACTGAGATTGGGTCTGTGTTGGCTAACAGAATGAGATTCATATTTTTTCAGCATACTTTTCTGACGTGACCATATTGCAGAACTTCAGGAGACAATTTCAATCTCATTCAATAAAATAATAAAATAAAATAAAAAAATAAAAAAAGAGTGCATATTGTGTGATGAACCTCCTTGGTCAGACCAGTATTACTGGGCGGAGAAGTATGACAGGCACCTTAACATGGGTAACAGAGCAGTAGCATCTTTCATTTTCTCCAGAGGAGGAGAAGTGCTGGTCTTCATATTGTGGAGAAAAAGTTATTTAGGATGTTTACTCAGCTGCCAAGAATAAACTTTCTCGTTTTCATATGAAGTCATATCCAAGTGGGTACAAAAGATTTTTTCTTTTTTTTAAACCAACTTAAAGAACATTATTAGAGCACTGTTATTAAATTTCCTATTGAAGTTTAGGTACTTAAGATTTTTAATCCTTGTTTCAGTACTTGGTTATTTTCACCATATACCAGATCAAGAGCACTTTCAGTAAGAAACTACATGAAAAAAAGTTAAAGTCCTCAGAACTGAGGAGATGCAACAATTAAGACTTTTCCTACAATCTTAATTTTTCCTCCATGTTTGTAGACATTATAGTATTGTCTTTAATTACATGATCATATACTATTTTGCTGATGTCTCAATTCAATCGTTCAGTATTTCTTTTCATCATCCTTATTCTTTGTGTACCTTATTTCTCAACCTGCCTTTCAGACACTTCAAAGAATGCAAAAGTATTAATTTTTTTTCTCTGAGAATGTGTGGTAATGTTATCTTATCCGAGTGCCTCACAAAGATCAGTTAAGTCTTTCTTCCCAATCCCTTTATGAGATTAGGTGTGATCTTCTCTATTTGACAGATGAAGAATTTATAGAAACGCAGAAGCACAGAAGCATTAAGGTTAAAAAAAATTTTAAAATCCACTTCATGCCAGTGTTATCTAGGACAAGTTGCTAGGACTAATAAGGTTTAAAGCACCCAGAGCACATTGAAAGCATATTTAAATGGCAATTGTTAATTCTTTGTAAATCTGATCTGTGCCCCCTACACTTGGTACCCAGAAAACAAAGGAAGCATAATGCTAGCGTAAACATTTTGGTGTACTTTGAGATATATTCTTTCGTAGGATCTTCTTTGAGTTTGGAGGGAGGATCTCTTAGCTGATTGTATAGTTACAGTATATTCCAGAATCCTACCTATGTTTCTAGTATAGGACTTTATGAGCAGGAAGGTACCCTTTTTCAAAAGGGTCTCTGGAGTGATCTTTAAGCTGTATTTGAAAGATTTTTTCCCATGACATTTCTGACTTACGGGGATTTATTTTACTTTCTATTTTACATGAAAACTAAGGAAATTTACTTTCCTGACAGCATTTTTCCTCATGAATCACTGAATTTGTTAAAGATTATTTTTTTGTACATATCTTCCCATTTAATCCCTTTTTTTTTCTTTCCTTTCTCATTGTTTAAATGTTAGTCTTACCTACATATGTCTCCAAAATAAATATTTATAATTTTGTTCTGTACTTCTGTATGTAGTGGTATAGCTATACAGTTTTAATGTATGCTGTGGTTTTGATACTTTGCATTTCTGTATTGTTTTGAATTACCTTTACACTGAATTGCCTTCTAGCTAGCTAAAAATTACAGCAATATAAATTCTGCTAAATTATCTGCCTCTTTCTTGAAACAGTCAGATAATAAATCTGTAAGGCTAATTATTTAGGCAGCACCTGTAGACACAACCCCCAGACAGCATTGTCGTTATATGTAAAACTTCATTGTCTAATTTTACCCCTTCCCATAGCCTTTGGGAAAGTTGTTAGAATTGAAATTATTTACTTAGCATAAATCAGGTTACATGTGTTCCTTAAAATATCACAGTATTCTTTCTATTCCTAACTGTTGGCAAGTTTCCAACGGTTCAGTATGTTCCAAGATCATAATTACTTTATATTAATAATGAGAGAGTGAAAATACTGAGTAAAGACTGGCTTAGAGATAGAACAGTTCAGTAGTACTAGAGCAGTATTTAATAATGCAACTTACTAGATTTAGACTAGGCACAATATGTTCTGTGTCAGTCATCTACGAGTTACTTAACTGTAAAACTAGTCTCCTGCAAGCATCATGAAGAATATGCACTAATTAAAAATCCTCTTACTGCTCATAAATCTGTGGTGCTTTCTGAAAACTTTGCACTGATGACAAAGCTGCTGAAGTTATTTCCTGAGAGAGAGAAAATTCCAGTTATTACTTCTGTAAAATTTTTAGATGATGATTTCTTTGTTGCTCTGCCTTTTATTTTCTTCTTCCTCTCTCTGTGCTCTGGATTGAGAATTAATACTTCTGTTAAATTTACCAGGTGTGAATTTTGTTATTTTTGTCAATTCTGGTATCTGTGTAACTACAGTGAAACCTCCCTTACTCTGTTAAATCCATTCTATTAATTTGAGAGTCTTTGCTACATTTATACTAATCACTGGTTTATGTCCATCTCTTTTTCCTCTATATCTAAGTAAGATATAATGACTTTTTTTGTATTGCAAGCCAGTACATGGTTAGGTCTAGCAGTACCTCAAATACTTTGTAATAAGTACTGCAAATATATACGTAATTACGTTGTAATAAGTAATTACGTTGTAATAAGTACTGCAAATACGTTGGAAGACTTCTTATTCTTAAATGAACAAAAAGCAATCGTAGTGCTTTCTAAATTAATTTTTGCTGAAAAAAATCTTCGGAAATAATTCCCAACAGTATGCACCACTACATAAAATTCAGAAGATGAAATTGTTGGTTGGTGATGTTGCTAGAACCTTTTATTACAGGCTTCAAAATTCCCAGTAGCCCTTTTGACTGAAACAAGGTCATTTGTCTACCATGCTAGTACTCAGCTGATGTCAAGTATACTATAATGTAGATTGCCTCATCTTTCATACCTAATTCGCTTTATTTATACCTCCACAATTTGAGCCTCTGTTTGCTTTTAATAATCTAATTACTATCTAGAAGATGCATAATTTTAATTACCACATTGGATTTGCATTTTATTTTTACACACAGGTGCTAACTTTTCAATCTACTAAACAGTAGCACCTGAAAGAATACTTTAACTACTAACTGAAAAACAAAACAAAAGTAAAAGCATGGCATCATTGTCTGTCATGAGTAATACACTTCCTGAAAAACCTCAAGCAATGATGAATAATATTTCCACAAATATCCAGTACCATAGATTGAATAG
The DNA here is from genome assembly GCF_000690835.1 of Fulmarus glacialis. NCBI lineage: Eukaryota > Metazoa > Chordata > Aves > Procellariiformes > Procellariidae > Fulmarus > Fulmarus glacialis. Next base: position 17,667 of record NW_009199686.1, on the reverse strand, counting down.
ATATGGTACGTTGATTTCCTAAACACCCATTGCATTCCTTTAAAATATATTTCTGCTTACTGCTTTCTGGACAAGCCTGTGTTCTGCAGGGTTTCTAAGGTCTACTGGTAGCTCTCTAAATTATCACCACTGGTGATGTATAAGCTTACAGAAGTTCATTTCAGTCCTGTGCTTTGGGGAAAAAAAAAAAAGGAAAGAAAGAAAGTAGGCTTTGTTTTTCTAGTTTCTTTTCTGTGATCTTAAGGAATTACCAGTTCATTTTGTTTCTTGAAAGGCCCTGACTTCCTGTGTGTGAAACAGTAGTTTCTGTTGGTTCATTCTGATTTCTGTTTTTAAAACACAGGTAGTGTTACATTTCTGTATGTTCATAGGGAGCCTGGTTTCTCAAACTGAATGTCTAAGACCCCACCCAAAATTTCTTCTAGTTGCCTAGAAAGCAACTATCTAGGCCTAAATAAATAAAATCTAGCTCACTATGTAAGAGCAAATGTGGCAAAATTTATAGCACTTTTAGTATAATTTTGTTAAAAGTAAAAAACATATAGGACTTTTTGTACAGTGAAAAATGTTTGGACATGCTTTAAATGTTTAGGTGGCTAATGTATGTATCATTGCTTTTAATAATGAGATTAGATTAATATGTATGTGTGTTTCTGTTTTAGGAACTTGAACAATACAAAAGAAATGCCTCTAAATCCTGGAAAGAAATGGATTTTGAACCTGATTGATGAACTGCTATAGGTGTCTTCAGTTTAACATTTACAAAATTACTTTAATCATTTTAACATTACACTAGCAATTTAATCTGATGCAGCAATTTAATCTGCAATCTGCAATATCAAACTACAAAATTAATATTTATTAAGCATTCCTGTTATTACTTTTAATAAAAATAGCTGTTTATTTGTTCAGTCCAAATTTAAATATGTCGTGGTACTGACAGTGTTTTAAAAAGTGGGGAGAAAGGAATTCTAGACTGTTCAGAGATGGGTTTGAATATGAAAACTGCCATTAGTCAGTTCTACCGATTTTATAATTTATAACACAATATTTGATTTGTTTTTGTAATGCTTCTGCCCTAAACATGTATTTAAATATAAACAAGTTTTCACACCCAAAATATGAAACTGCGTAGTAAAGCATGCTAGGCATTCTTTTCCTAGTTCGTTGCATATATAATTCAAAAGCAAAGCTTAAGAATATATTTGCATCATTGTTTGATGTATTTGAATAGGATAGTTCCACAAAAGGTAGCAGAATAAAGTGGAATTAAAACCATGTTTGACCTGATCTAAAATTCAGAAGTTTGCTTTATCTCTGTTTCAGTATCATACAGTTTAATACAGGAATTATTTCTTGCAATGTATAACGTTGTAATAACTTTGCACAGAATTCAGAAGACGACATTTCTGTCAAATATTCAAATACTAGGAAGTCAGTCTAATCAATTTGACAGATACTTGGTTAGTGGTGGAAGTATAATTGATTCACATGCAGCCTAAGGTGGTGAAATGCTAGCCTAAACTACATACGGCTTTTTGTCCATGGACATCCTCACTATTATGAGATGGCCTGAGTGTTTTGAGAAGACACAAGACAGGATCTAGCTTAAAGCCAAAGGTGTCTCTTGAGAGCTAAGATTTGTTGTTAGACAATAAATGTCTGAACAGTCAGTCACTTGGGAGACCAGATCGTAAGAATAGTCCCTGATGAACAACCCTACATGCACATAAAAATGGGAAAGACTACCTAATGTAACATCTTTCCAGCTCTTTAAAGTTATTTTTAACATATTTGTTCATCGAATGTTTTTCTCATTATAACGTTGGTATCTTGGAATATTATACATAAAGATACTAGAAAAAAATTGTGGCCTCACACTTAAGTGGAGAACTTGCATTAGCTTGAGGGTTTCAAATTCTTCGTTACAAAAAGTGCATCATCTCAAAGCTATAAAATTAAACTAATTATATTATTATGGAATTTTAAGATACAAATATACTTACCTCCCTGAAGAAATCTCTAGCTATCCCTCTGTAATAAATAATGTCATGAAACATGCAAAGTACGTTATAAAACTTGGGAATTCTGTGTCTGTTAGGCTTTCAATTTTAAGAGGTACTTATATTGAATAAATGGATAAATTAGACTCTCCTGGCATGTTAGTGAGCCCATGAGAATAATTTCCAAAGATGCAAACTACATCGCTTCCAAGAACTGGCAAACAACTTTTTTTTCCCTAGCTAAATTGACATTTTATTAACAAACAAAAATTTGTTCTAGTAATTCACAAACTGCTTCCAAAACAAGATTTAGAACTTGGTAATGAAAAGAAGGAACAGATACAAATAACATAATTGTCTTCTCTCATTTACCATAATTTACAAGACAAAAACATGTTGGGTAACTTTTATATTGCTTAAAGATCCTGTACTCATTGATTATAAAGTATGCATAAGATTAAAGTGGAGTGATTTCTTGATTCTGTCTTTATTTACATGTGTTTGGTATGTTGCGTTTCTACAAATCCCCAAGATGGTATCAAAACAAAGCCCAGGAGTTAAAATACAAGATATACTAGCAATTATACCTCTCTGCTTATTGGTAATGGTTAAAAAACAAATTAGTGTGAAAAAGATTAGAGCACCATTGATACATTGTTAAAAATCGATAGAAACAGCTGACTAAATTAAATTCAAAAAGTCCTTTAAAACATGTAATGCTATTGATTATGCCTGATTTGGGAGTGGGGTGGGAATACCAATAGCAGGAAGCCATTCACACTCTTAAGAGAACATTGTTTTTCAAGATGGAAAACATCCAGTTAGAAACAAACGTAAGATGAATGTGTTTCTGTATGTATAATCACTGAAATTCTATCTAAAATCCATCAATTTAAGCCTTCAACCATGATCAAGTAAAAAGTGCATTATTAGAATGGTTAGCACTGCTACTTTTTTATTGCCTGCCAATAATTCTCTCTCTTATTTTGAAGCTCAGAATTGCTATAATGGCAAGTCCTGGTAGAAAAGCATAGAGTATTAAGAAATCGATTGTGAACCGGGACAAGGCACCAGGAAAGTTTTGTTCAATAAACTGAACACCATGGGAGAAAATACACGCAGCATTAATTGCAGTGGAACTGTTGGCTCCACCTGTCAAAAGAAAAAATTAATTTCTTTAGTAGGTGAATCAGTAAAATTAAAAATCAGGCCTCAGTATCTAGCTCATACATTTAATATACCTAGCCCTAACGTTATTTTAATGATGAACTATACCCACAGTAATATTTCCCATCATTTTGGAATAAGAACAGACAAGCCATATGTTTCTGCAGTTAATCTATGCCATATTTTTTGAAGGGAAGAATAAAGGGTCACTAGGAGCTTTCTGTTTTGTTCATGCCAAACAAAAGAAGATTTATGGCTTTTCAGATGTGTTATCTGGAGGGGCCTCAAGAAGCAAGTTGCCCAATGTGGTAGACTTACAGCATTTGTATTTGTTGAGTGCTTCCAAAATGCAAGAAACAGAGACACTCTGAAGGGCACTTTAAAAATCAGCGGTTTATTATTACTACCAAAGTCATGGATGCATTTTCTAATGCTTGCCATCTATGCTCTTGTAATAAAGAGGGACAGGAGAGATTAATGGATAAAGAATACATAGCCTTGGAGAGGAGCACAGACACCTGGCTACAAAGCCCAAAATATCTTAGGGTAGGTCCAAAGCTGTAAGTTTTACCCCCCTTGATGGATGTTAGCTACTAACCCTGCCAACCTGATTGATTCTAGTGTTTTGCCAGTTATCTGGCTCACAGCCTGACAGATCCAAGCTGGTCAATATATGCCATGGTAATGTACATGATCCGAAGCCTCACTAGTATGAGAGGAAACACCTGGTCAGGTGTTACCTGTCAGTGCTCCCTGCACTGATACTTGATCTTATATTGTGCAATGCCATTGATCTTCTATTTGTGTAACACTGCTCTGATAAGCATGTAACAGGCTGCAAAGTTTACTTTCCAAAACGCCCCCAAAGGGGGGGATAAAAAAAAACAGGTGAAGAAGAGAAAGATGAAAAACTGAAAGAATGAGAAATGGTTGAAAAAAGGGCGTCAAACTTTTGTCTAGCTTGTGGAGCCAACAAGGAGAGCTGCTATGCTGGACCTTGCTCTCACCAACAAGGAGGTGCTGGTGGGGAATGTGAAGCCTAAGGGCAGCCTTGGCTGCAGTGACCATGAAATGGTGGAGTTCAAGATGCTTAGGGCACCAAGGAGGGCGCACAGCAAACTCACTACCCTGGACGTCAGGAGAGCATGCTTGGGCCTCTTCAGGGACCTGCTTCGTAGAGTGCCATGGGATAAAGCCCTGGAGGGAAGAGGGGCCCAAGAAAGCTGGTTAATATTCAAGGATCACCTCCAAGCTCAGGAGCCTTGCATCTCAACAAAGAGGAAGTCAGGCAAAAATGCCAGGAGGCCTGCATGGGTGGACAAGGAGCTCCTGGACAAACTCAAACACAGAAAGGAAGCCTACAAAGGGTGGAAGCAAGGTCAGGTAGCCTGGGACGAATACAGAGAAATTGTCCGAGCAGCCAGTGATCAGGTTAGGAAAGCTAAAGCCCTGATAGAATTAAATCTGGCCAGGGACATCAAGGGCAACAAGAAAAGCGTCTATAGGTACCTTGGTGATAAAAGGAAGATGAGGGAAAATGTGGTCCCTCTCCGGAAGGAAACGGGAGACCTGGTTACCCAGGATATGGAGAAGGCTGAGGTAGTCAATGACTTTTTTGCCTCGCTCTTCACCGGCAAGTGCTCAAGCCTCACTGCCCAAGTCACAGAAGGCAAAGGCAGGGACTGGGAGAATAAAGAGCCGCCCACTGTAGGAGAAGATCAGGTTTGAGCCCATCTAAGGAACCTGAAGATGCACAAGTTCATGGGACCTGATGAGATCCAGCCACAGGTCCCGAGGGAACTGGCGGATGAAGTTGCTAATCCACTATCCATCATATTTGAGAAGTAATGGCAGTCTGGTGAAGTTCACACTGACACCCCCCATTTTGAAAAAGGGAAAAAAAGAAGACCTAGGGAACTACAGGCCAGTCAGTCTCTCCTCTGTGCCTGGTAAGATCATGGGGCAGATCCTCCTGGAAACTATGCTAAAACACATAGAAAACAAGGAGGTGATTGGTGACAGCCAACACAGCTTCACTAAGGGCAAATCGTGCCTGACAAATTTGGTAGCCTTTTACAACGGGGTTACAGCATTGATGGATAAGGGAAGAGCAACTGATGTCATCTACCTGGACTTGTGCAAAGCATTTGACACTGTC
>NW_009199686.1:0-11317 GCF_000690835.1 Fulmarus glacialis | reverse complement strand
AAGGTGTCCCTGCCCATGGCAGGGGGGCTGGAACTAGATGATCTTTAAGGTCTCTCCCACCCCAAACCATTCTGTGATTCTATGATATGGCATTTTAGTACATCTTTCTCAATTAATAAGCTTTTTTTAAGAAGTCATCTTTAACTTATCAAGATATTTTTATTGTATGTAGAAGGAAAATAAGCATCGACATGTCATTAACATTATTTAGAATGGATTTAAAGGCCTTTTTTTTTTTTTTTTTTTGAACACTTACCACATGTGAAGTTTAAGCCATAAAATTCATTGACTATAAGAATCTCACTGGTGTATTTTTGAAAGGTAAGATAACTGAGTATTTTAAAAGGTGTCGGCATTTCTTCGATGGTCCTTAAAGAAACAGAGACGTTAAATTGGCTTTTGCTACATTCCAAGAGCCAATTCTACCCCAAATTAAAACAAGCTCTCATCTTTGGTTGTAGCCTGTTACAGAAACAGTTCTTGGCTGTACATGTAGGGTTTTCAAACATGAAGTCCATTTTAGTGCTAAATGAGGAGACAACCATAAAGGCTGCCTCTGACTTTAGTACAGTGTCATAACGTTCAGCCCTGACTTGTTTATGGACAGTCACAAATAATTCTATGAAGTTTTTTGATATTCACATTGCAGTGATAAACTGAAAATGACAGGACCCAATATAAAATTTAGTTGCAAAAATGTGTTGCTTCCAAAGTAAGAAACCACCACCCCTCACTCCATCTTCAAAACCAAAAAAGACTGAATATCAATTCACCAGAACAGTAACAACAATACAAAAATAAAGCAAAGAGTAAAGAGAAGAGAAAGAGCATGAAAATTTTGAAATAACATTATTCAATAAGACTGGGCAATTTCTGCACCTAAAATACTGCAAGAATTTATGATTAAACAAATGAACAGAAAAAAAATGCAACCCAAGTCTCAGTGCTATTTTTAATATCCTTCATTGCCTATGAAGTTTAATCATCAAAGAGATTCACAATATTAATTAGCAATGTCTCTACTGTAAAATAAGGTTAGAAACCACTCTAATACTTTTTAAAAGTTATCATTAAGGCATTAGACTATGGTAGTGGGAATAACTGTCTTGTCACTATAAACATACATCTTCCTGAAATTAGGCAGGGACCAAATTAATTAGATATGAACTTAGTTTTATTTGATAAGCAAGTATTAGCTTGAGGAGACAAAGCATCATCAGCTTTGTGAAGACTTACATGCTTTTCTTGAGGATGACTTGATGTCATCTTTTGTTAGGCTTACTTCATTTTCATTGGAAAGATCTCAGGTGAGCATATCATATTTTCTCAACATCTCAAGAAAACTTTTTTTGACATATCAACTTTTTTTTTTATATGTTTCTCAAAAAATAGTAATTTCAGTATTGACAAATACAAGAGGAAAACTGTTCAAAGTTCATGCAGTTACAATGCAAAAATATTTATTTGCACAGTAATAGAGCAAGTGGATCAGAATTTTCCTGCATATTTACTAAACTACTTTATTATTTTTATGTAGTTAAATCTGCACAGATAGAAAAAGTGTCTGAAAAGCTTAATGACTAGACTGGAGAATAATACTAATAAGATAGTTGAGAACAACATTTTAAAAAAAAAAAAAAAAATCATTCCTAGTGTTTAATACCTCATAAGTTCCAGCAGTTACTAAAAGTTGTAAGATTTTTTTTTTTTTTTGGTACAATCCTCTAATGAGGACAGCATTTCATGTGATAATATCAGCATACGTAAAAGAATTCAGCTGAGCTGACAGATATTAATTGCTTAGTTTTATCTTTAATTCATTTGCAAAAAGTGAAAAAAAGTTCATAATCTTTGATGATATCTGAAGTTATTAAGTGCCTTTTTTGTGTGTTTAGTACAAGGTCTAACATGATTAGGCAGTTCTACCTCTGAAAGATAACAGCTGCACTTTCTTTCCATTGCTACAGTGCATTATTGTGCTTCAGCAATACAGACTGTTCATGAAACTCTTCTATAGGTAGATTATTTTAACATTAACACCATAATGAAACAAAACTTTTTCCTACCTTACTAGTCCCGTTCCCACTATCACACCTGCTGAATTAAGTAGCACGACTCCGCTTTGAACTAAATTTGGGTTTTGAACCACTCCAAGTATAACAAGTGTTAGTAGTTCACCAGTTATATGAGACGCTAAGACAACAGCAAAGAAAATTCCAAATCTGGAAGCATCAGGATACAACCCTGCAGTCCTGTACAAAAATGAGCAAAAGAATATTTAAAAAACAGTGTTTGGGTACTAAACTTGGAACGTAGTTTTTATTTTTGTTTTTATTTATTTTTTGCAATTACAGCTCATTAAGTGACCAGTTTATGCTTTAGCCCTTAGTATGTTTTTTGCAGCGTTAACATAAAGGACATCCACTTAGTATTGTGACATAAGTGCAGATATATTAGGTTTTCTCCATCTAGATTAAAGACGGTTATGTAAAGATGTAATTGTAGCAGAAGTCTGTGTTATTTCAAGATAACCACTGTGGCTTTTACAATCCCTTAAACTAACATCCTCCTCCTTTTAGAGTCTATGCAATGGGAGTTATTTATGTAAGTCAGTCACATATTTAAAAAACATCTTTATGCAGATAATTAATAGATGGAATTTTGCACTTCTGATACTGTGCATGCAAATGTAAAAATGGATATACTCAATTAAATGGCAGGCTAATTGAATTCACCACCCATGTAATTCACCCAAATGCAATTTCCTCCATACTCCTGCACTCTTTAATACAACATGCTGTTCCCAGCTTTTCCCCAGCTCACCTAAGGAAAAAAGTCCCCCGATGCCCCAACCTGCACTAAGATTAAAAAGTTAAGAGAGGCCAGCAATTGCTTGGCAAACTTAATTCAGCCTTACAGTGTATATGACACATGACAAAACCTTTTATTACATGGTGACATATTACTCTTTTTCCAAAATACCTCATACAAAAATTGCCTCACGCTAGGTACAGACTGCATGCTTTGCTTAGCTAACAAGCAGCTATTCAACATTTTATTTTCTTTTTCATTGCTCAATGCAAGGTCCTATGTCTTTTTTTCAATTCACCATGTTTGAACATGGTCTTAAAATAGAAGTATTAATTTTCCTACAGGTTTCCTGTAGCATGTTTTGCATGTAATACCAAAATAATCTCTATTATAAGTAGACGGCTGAACATTGACTTCAAGTATTAAACATTTGGTGAGGTAGCAGGTATTTAACAACATTTAATCACAGATTGGTGAGGAAGAAATAGCTCTCCAAAGTCCTAGCATAAAAGTATCACCTTCTCTGAAGTGCTCTAATACTTTACACAGAATTATGTAGATACAGACTAGTAAATCTGGGGTAGGAATAGAAAGAGAAGAAAGCCTAAAAGAGAAGGAAAAAAAAAAAAAAGAACTCAGAAGAGAGAATATTACAGCAATAGAACGGTAGGATAATATAAACTGTTAGAACATTTCCCAGAGGCATCTTTAGCTGGGAAAATCTGCATAAACAGAGCACATTTACTTGATTGCAAAAATGGCTGTATTTGTTCTTGGCCAGAGCTGCCTTGCGTCTGATCAGGTAAGACTTTGGGTCTGTCTAACCCAAACTATCTGACCCTACAAACGCAAACTCTGAGAGAAATGGCTTGTAAGAACACATACTAGAGGCTATCAAAGCCTCTCCAAAAGTTAGTCCATCCAGGAAAGTTTAGTCCTGCACAGATACAATCTTCAAAGTTTCACAGAGAAACTGCTTGTCCTAAGAGGTCTAAGAGCACTATGAAATCACTCCGACACATCACTGATGGCTTCCAAACAACCACAAGATAGCAAAGATACGCGGAGGCTAATATCTGTAAATATTATCCATTAACCGGAACGACACTCTTTATTGTTGATTGTGTTTGAAGCTAACAAAGCACAAGGGCAAAGTCTCTGCCCATACATATTTCCTGTTCGTTAAGGAGTGAGCGTGACAAACAGTGGCTCATGATCTTCAGGAGCTCCACAAACCTTGCCTCACTGAGCCTGAAAAGGTGCTTTCCAAATGGCTGCAATCTCAGCAACCAGCTCACTAGCAGGCAGAAATGGAAGGGCTCTCTCTGGTGAGCACAGTGCATCCTCTAAACGCTTAGTGGGAGGGGGGGTAATTTCTGTTTGTCTGTGAAAAAGGACTTCTCAGGGAGCACTGCCTGAAGCAGGCAGCACTGACAGCTTGCAGAAATAAAAGCCTAGGTCGTTAAAGGGACAAAGTGAAAGATGGCCTTGCTTGAACAAAACTTCAGTGCACTACACACCACTCCTTTCATAACTGGAAAAACAGAAAACCCAGAAAAAGTTTGAAGGACAGAAATTGGTCCTTATTACTTTGCTATTAGCTTACGCCAGCAGCCATGGACTGTATTAAGTTCAGAATAAGCAAGTGGAAGGTGGGAAATCAATGGAACAGAAATGAAGAAGAGCAGACCTATATAACAGATAAGGCAATGAACAGACGAAATATTTCATCATCCCATTCTGAGGTACTACTTCACAATGATGCGAGGAAATGAACGTACTGGGGGAAAAAAAAGCAAGCTTTACAAATCAAACCCTTCCTCCCACTATCAGAAATCCACTTTAGTGCCTTTCTCTGGAGGGTGGCAGAGGGGGATCCAGATCTCATCACTTCCATATGCTGTAGCTAAACCTCGAATGTCCCAGGAAATATGAAGCTTTGTTACTGTCACATACCTACTGTTGTCTTCCTCACTTTTTTTGTCTTATTTCCTATTTTTCTAAATGTAATATAAAATGACACTTCCTGCTTTTGGTATGACACAAGAATGATAAATCTCCCAGGCCCATTAAAACTTCCCATGTTACCTAGAGAACTGGTAACTTACCCTCTTACTCAGTAAGTGTTTTAACACTGCCTGAAAGAGAAGGGCTAAAATTGGGTCATCTTCCCTTAAGCTTTCTTTGTAATCATTCTGAGAGGCAACAGCAGAAAGACATGCCAAGAGGCCTGTTGCTGACATGGGAATTGAAACTGATAACAAAAAGAAAATAACAATCCAATAGATGGTACAAGTGCTTACCAGTATATAAAGGTGCTGAAAATTGCCACGCTGATGACACTGAAGGGCAGGAAATGTACTATATAAGCTAAAAGCATTTGCCACTTCTTATACAAGCCATCTTTACTTTCTTGGTCACTGATAGCACGTAAAGGTGGGACTAGATTAAATATATAAGAAATAAATTAAATCACCATTGAATAAAGAGACCAAGACTTGTTGCTAGTAAAAATGACCTGAAGCACAGAGACAACTTTGAGAATATATCAGAAACATCCTGTCTAAACCAGTCTGATCACTTTTTCCCCCACTATAAATGCAAAACATGCTCCCTGCAGATTGCAAAAGTTGGTAAGCATAATGAGAGGCCTAACTAGGCAGCATGCAGGACAGCCTTCTCTTTTTGCAGATACAAATTAAAGACATAAAAAAACTGCTGTCACTGGGTAATTTCTTGAGGTGCTCTGATCCCAAGGTGATGACAGCAATGTATGTTCCCTACATGAGCAGAACATTTTTTAGGGCTGTAAATAGAAACTACTGTTGGTCTTAGTGTGGCAGCTGTAAGAGAAACACCCTCTAAGAAAAATGTAATCATCACATAATACTCTTAAATCTAATTATCCTTAATTGCTGCCAAAGCTGTTTTGTACTTCTATCCTTTCCACGTCTTTGGTTTTGATCTCACTTCGGATGTTAACTACAGACCTATACTTCGTCCTGCCTTTATGATGCTACACGCAGGCAGTTAAGGGCTATTGCACAGTTCAGAATGAAACCTCCATACACAGGCCAGCTGCAAAAAGAGAGAGGCAGGGATCAGGGCATATTCCTTCATTAAGTGCAGGGAATCTGGAGTCCCTCTGATGGGTTATTCTTTTTCTGTGGTGCGAAGCTTCCTGTTGCCTTGCCTTTGAATTTCATGCTTCTGTATCAGCTCTGACATTACGTAAAACTGTTAAGATGCTTTAAATGACTACCTTCAAAAAAGACTTTTTCCTATTTACAAAATAGTGGCAGCAATACCTGCTGCTGCGCATAATACAGGACAGAAACTCACAAAGGGCAACAGCATTGAGCATCCCTGTGTAGGGGGGGGCACTCACGCACTGGTAGACAAGCCCCACACGGTCCTGCACAGCTCCTTTTACCAGGTCATCCCTTAGTCGAAGAAGGAAGAATGCTACAAACAAGCCAAATAACAGATTCTGGAGAAGACGCATGATGATGCCCATCTTATCTCTGGAGAAGTTTCTTGTTGTCCTCCTGATAATGAAACAAAACAATAACAATATACTTGTTAGCTATGACTGACCACATGTTGGTAGGATATTTAGCTTTGAACAAATCTTACACAGTGTCCACAAAAATGTAATACATTAAAAAAGACAGAGATAAGTACAATAGTAGATCAAAATAACCAAGAAAGTGCATTTATATATGGGGGGAAACCCCAAAAGATTAGTGGATAAGAAAAAAGATTTTTCTTAAAAAAAGAGGGGAAAAGAAAAGTCTTACCGTAAAAGAATCCATAATTTGTAAAAGGCACTGGGTGAGTCTTTGTTTTTGAATGGTATTGGTGGCAGCTCTTTCATACACTTTATTCTTTCAATGGCTGCCAGTACTTTGCTAAAGATCTCCGAGTTTTTGTAGGCTGATACAATTAGCTGAACCCTACTGTAGGTTTCAAGTTCACGTTCCTTGCTTCGGGTGTCCACAGATGTCAGATCCACTGTAAATTTACAGAGTGTTTACTATATATACACATCACTTTCCCTTCATACCTCTTCCCCCCTTGCAACTAACCTTTCCTTGTCTCTATCCTAAAATCTTCAAAGAAAAGGTCCATTGAAAGTATTTAAGATTTCTTTTACTCCTCCCTTCCGTTAGAAGCAGCGTGAATGAACAGCTGCACAGCCACAATAAATCTCTGTGTTTTGCAGCCTCTGTAGGACCCTGAAGTTCGAGTCCTTTACCTGGAAATGGAAGGGCTGAGAGGTGTGTTGGTCAGACCTTTAGCGTTCTCCTTGCACAGCAAGAGCTGTGCCACCAGTGAAGCGCTACTGCTGCCAAGAGCAAGACAGAGCACCAGCTGAGGATGAACACTGATGAGGATGAAGAGATGACTTTCTGGTCATGTATTTCTCAGGTTTTCACGCAAATGGTCGGATATGGCTCCCTGATTCCGCCTTGTCCTCTGTCTGCTCCTCCATAACCATGGAGCTTTATTTTTCAGTTAAGTCCGAGCTTATGCTGCAGAGACACTGCTCTTCTCTACTTAAGCTGTTACTGCATTGTTGCACTGGGTTTCACCCACCTCCTTCTCAGGCATACTTCTGTTTGCATGTGAAGTCAGAGGATGCTCAGCAGGCCAAATTCCCCTAGCAGGCCTAGCCCAAACTGAAGAAAATATTACTTCCTGCCGTGGAACTTATGAAAGGTAAATACTTCACAGAGATAATGTTCCTTTCTAATAAGTCCACCTATACCTATTCCTGACACAAGCAATTCTTTTATTGGCAGATGGGAACTTTGTGTGTGCTATTTGTACAAGTCATACGGATTCAGCAATAGTGCTAAAATGCATTAGAAAGTTCCCTTTTCCCTACTAGCAATGAATCATCTACAGTTTCAAAAACTGGATTGTTGTTCTCAGGAATAGCTGTTCTTACAGATTTTTATATTACTCTTCTACATCTGCTAAGATGTTTTTATTAGTTATTTATTCTTAAGGTTTCTGTCATCTTCAGCTTTCAGTTTTCCAGTATTATGCTCAATGTCAAAATATAAATTGAACAAGGGAAAAAGAGCCCTTGTCCAAGATTCTTAATTTGTCCTCAAAACCTGAATTAAGCTTCTGGATACTTCCCTGGTGTTCTGAAAGCTGGAATTCAGCAGAATTGTCTTCAATGGTAAACATATCCAAAACGAAGTCATCACTTTTGTAAATATGAACATACAAAATGCAGACATGCTTTTTAAAACTTGGCCAGTGTGACTTGCTGGAAGTCACAGACAAAATAAATGGCAAGCAGGTGTGTTTTAAAAAAATAACACTAGCCAAATAGCTAACGCCTACCATGCATTTGTACTTTTTATATAAATACATGTGACATTTAAATTATATAATCCACATTCAATACATAGGATCTATTTTCCTCTGCTATTGGTGTAAATGATATCAGAATCCGTCCTTTCATTCACATCATTAAATCACACAAAAAATATAAACTACCAATTTTCCAAAGACTAAATATTCTGATGCTTCTTTGCTCTAAACTGTATTTTTTCTTTTTCTTGTCACATTCGAAGGTTGACATTTGACGAATGCAGTACTCTCTTTACCAAGCTTTTTAAAAAGTGTGTTTAAATCTCAAATCATCTATGCTTTTCACGACTATTCAAATTCATGAAGACAAAATTATCCTCACTGTCACACCAGTATTTTCAGCTTCATCCCATTCTAGCTTCACGTCAACAACCATCCTCTCTTCTCTCTGAGTTTAGGATGCCATCTAGACAATAGAAAAACTCTGCCTCCTCTAAATGTGCCATATTTCTGAATACAGCTTTTTGGATTGGTCAGATTCCCTGGTTAACACTCAGCTAATGTCATCAGAAATCAACCTACATACTAGATTAAAAAAAGATAGATAGATACACACACACAGAGACATATGTATGTACATATATATACACATGTGCACATGTTCTTCAAACATGTATCTGCAGATACACAGATGCCCTGCAGCAAAACCAAGCTTAATTTCCAAAATCTCATGCTGACGCTTTCTTTCATCCTGAATTGGTAAAACAGTACTCTTCAGCTTTTGCCAACAGCTTGCTATCATCACCTCCTGAAGCATCCATACGTTCTGCTCCACTAGCTCACCCTGGTACTAACAACTTCCCAAACTTTCTGAAACCTCAGATTGTGAGTCTCTGGAAATTGGTGCCTCAGTTATCCTGTATTTATTCTACATCCTTCCCTTCGGGCAACAACTGTCTTCGGTTGCTTGACATCACTAAAGCCCATAAAAGCAAGAGACTTTCCACAGTTTGGGGATCAAATTGATTTTCCAATGTCCAGTGGACAGCCATAGGCAGATGCCATCAGGAATCCACAGCTTTCATGATGCTGAGATTCCTTTTTTATTGATAGTTTACTCCTTTCTGCTGTGTTTCAGTCCTACTGCAAACTTTTTCTGCTTTATGGAGTCAGTGAAGGTTACATGGGCCTAGCTCTTTCTCATCTCTGAGCTGAGCACAATTACAAAGCTTGGAAAGAATTCAAACACAGTTTTATCTCTGGAAGAACTTTAATTTGGGGAAGAAAACTTGTTTGACTAAAGGAAACCCATGTTTTTACCAAAACAACTTAGACAAACTTACCATAGAAGTCAAAAGGATTTGATTGCTCAGGACAAGAATAGCCGCAGTTGCTAAAAAATGTAATCATTTCCATAGGATTCCCACAGAAAACCATTTCTCCAAAGCTCATGATGGCTATTTTGTCAAATAACTGTGGAGAACAAATTAACGTATCAGCAATACATACTGAGAAGCAGCACATTAATTCTTGAGTACAGCTACTGTCTTGGTAACAAAAATGCTTTGACAGGAAAAACAGTTTTGACACATTCAAACTTCCTGAGTATATTTCTGTCAAAGGAAGTTTGTCCTTTCTATCGCTCCTCTCAGTGGTTATGCAAGATGACACATTTTTAAGCTCTTAAAACTAGTGGTTCTCAAAACTGTCAGCGACAGCAGCATACAGAGGTAATCCACAAACAGAAATGGGAGCTGTGGACTTCTGACTTCACTTCTAATGCACCTTCACTTACTGACAGACCTCCTTTGGCGCTTAATAGCTCCAGTCCGTAAAATCCCCAAATCGTTGGGAAGATTATCCTGAAGTGCTTAAGGACTTTAACAGCACTGCTCTTCAGGTGAACATTTGCCAGGGCAGGGTTCCCACCAGCTATGATCGACCCATATTCCCAAGGCACCAGGTCTGCTTTCAGTCCAGAAAACCACCGTCACTCCCCTCTGGCTTCATGACCACTTACACTCAATTCAGTCAGCCAGGGAAGAGGTGCCTTGCATTCACGTGGTGGGTGGTGGATGTGTCAGAAGAGCAAAGTGCGAAATAGTAATGAGAAGGGAGAAATGCTCTCCCCAGCACAAGCCCTGCAAGGCAGGCCTGCCCCACCACATCACCAAGGTGTACTCACATCACTTGACACAAAGAGGAAAAAAGAAGATTTTTTTCTTTTTCCTTTCCATTCCAAATCATGGCTTTATCTGTCTCAAGTTGCAAGTGTTACTGAAATATGACTATGTAAAGAGAAATAAAGTACTAGCTTTTACGGTGCCTGCACACATGGGGGATTTACATGGCTTCCGCCAGTGCTTTTGATTTGGGTAGCTACATAACACAAAGGTTAGGCACACAGTCAGTGTGCACGCTATTTTCACAGGGCAGTATGTGTCCCAAAGAGCCCTCTGACTGGTAGAAGGCCACAGCTGTAAAGTTCAAGACAAGCCTGTATTTATGCAGGGGGGTTGCCTTTGAAGGCAACTATACTGGATCTTGTACTTTTATCCTGAAAAGAACCTAGGTACTAAAAAGCCTGGTAAAAAAAACAAATAGTGAGTAGATATCATTTACCCTGAAGAGTTCTGAGCGAGGCTGATGAATCGTAATAATCACAATCCTGTCTCTGTGTGCAAGCTCTGAGAGCAGCGAGACAATCTGGTTTGCAGTCAGGCAGTCCAGCCCTGTCGTTGGCTCATCAAGTAGCATGACCTCTGTGAAATAACAAGGAATAGCATTAAAACTCAGGTAAGGGGGAGCAAATGTTATAGCTTCTGCCTTTGAAGCCGATTTGGCAAACAGTATAGAAATTATTTTACATGTGAAGTTCCACGTGTAAAGCAGAGTATGCATAGATATTGCCATGATGAGATCTTTCAGTTTTAGTTAGCTTCAGTGGTTCAGTTTCAATGACTAGGAATAAGGACATAAAAAACTACTGCAGGATCAGAGCATAATCAGTTTTTTCTAAGTTCAGGTGAAATCTGAAAATTACCAAAATAGACTTGATGTATACATCTGCTTCTAAGAACAATAACGATAACTTTCAGCACGTATACAAATGTAAATATAACTGAGATAATTAGCTAGAAGTTATAATCTGAATTAAAAATATATATATATATAT
>NW_009199685.1:96149-103485 GCF_000690835.1 Fulmarus glacialis | reverse complement strand
TATACTTGTAAAAACATTTTTGGTTGTCTGTCATGACAGTGGCCAGGTTGACTTATAGCTGGGCTTTTGCCTTTCTAATTTCCACTCTGCACGACCTAACGAGATCCCTGTACTCTTCTTGAGTTGCCTGCCCCTTCTTCCGAAGGTGATAAACTCTCCTTTTTTTCCTGAGTCCCAGCCAGAGCTCCCCCTTCAGCCAGGCCGGTCGTCTTCCCCACCCGTTCTTCTTACGGCACATGGGGACAGCCCGCTCCTGCGCCTTTAAGACCTCCTTCTTGAAGAACGTCCAGCCTTCCTGGACCCCTTTGCCCTTCAGAACTGTCTCCCAAGGGACCCTCTCGACCAGTGTCCTGAGCAGGTAATGCTGGCAGCTAATGGAGGGGTGACACCCAGTCACCCTTAATGCACTGCTTGACTCTCAAGAACAAAGGCAAACATGAAGCCACCGCAACACAGAATAGTTTGAAAACTCAGAAATGGAGTAGCTGGGATTGCATTCCCATGAATATCAAAGTAAACAAACTTGTGAGAAACAAATTACCTGTGTTCCAGGGAGCACCGATTACTATGATCTGTGAACTGCCGAATCATTTCAAAACCAGGTTACTTAAGGGTGCAAGACTCCGAGGTGAAATAACAACAGCTGCTCCAGTGTCACAGCCTCCTTGCGAAGGCACGGGCTATGTGCGCTCAACGCTCGTTGTGTAACTTCTGCAGTCTCTAGACCTCCTAACGTGATCATTGCTTTGAAAATTTCAGCCAAAAAGTACTCAGTTGAAACAGCGAGTATGAAAACAAAGGCCTGAATGGAAACCATGACGCAGGTGTAAGGACGTGTTCAGCAACCTTTGATCACTAAGGCTGTAACAGCTGACTGTAAGCCCTGGTGAGACCTGTGGCCAGGACCAACTGTCAGATCCCTAGGAAGCCAAAGCTGCCAGAGAGGTCTGGCAGTACAGCTTTTCAGACATCTCTGCCTTCACTCAAAAGCCCTGGTTTCCATCTGCGTTCTCTCTCTCCTCCTATTCTTTCCTGTGTAGCTCACTACTATTCTCTTTCTATCCAATTTCTGCCTCGATTATAGACCAGAAAGAGATAGAGATGTTTTATTGAATATACAGTTCTCCCTAGAGACCCAGTCAGCACCATCAAATTAATTTCTCTTCAATCCTCAACTCATGGCAAAGAGAATTCTTTAATAAATTCACTGCATAATAAAATTCTTCAGATGTCGTCTTTAAAAAAGACAGCAGCTACAAACAGAAATGGCTGAGTTAAAATGTGAAGCCTTTCTCTTGACAATGTTGTGGCTACAGAGAAATCATTTCTGAATCAAAGATATGAATATATAATAAAAGACAAAACGTTGATGAACTAAGAACACAAGGCAATTTTCAGACTAAAAAAATACCAAAATGTTGAAGGAAAGGAGCTTTTATAATATGAATAATTCATGCCTGTTCTGCGAAAAAGAGAAGCTTTTGCCTGAGCATCCTAGCACAAGACGCTGTAAAGAACAGAAGCAGAGATAGCTGGCAAACAAACACAAAAATTATCAAATCCTGAATCTCTCCTTCCCCTTCTATTGAAACCAAATTTTCTGGAAATATTTTTCAAAAAAATCCAGGTACACAGAGAGCCTGGGAAGCCCCACCTCATCTTCACATCAGCCCCATGTAGGTGGCTGGGAAAGCTGTAAACAAAGCACACCATGGAAGAAAGGAACTGTCCCCAAAAGACTGCTGAGGGAGCCCAAGGAGCAGGCAGGCACACAGCCTTGAATGCCTGATTTCCCATGAATCTTTTGATGGAGTCAACGATGGAAGGTTTCAATTTGTTTTGTGTCAGAGCAATGCTTTCTGAGAAATCTGTTTTGCTGGAAAATCACCAAGCAGCTCTACTCTGAAGCCTTGGCATGGCTCTTCTGTCAGACTCAAAACATGAGCAAAGGTTTACTGAGGATGACAGTGACCATGGCTCTGAACCCTCCTCTTCCAAAGCAGCAGCTTCAGACTAAGCAGGACATCATGGGTCATCTCAAACAGCATCAGATGCCTATGCTATCAGGCAGCTGAATGAAGGCCCTCTTGGCTGGCCAGCTTTCTGGGCCACACTGAAGAGATCTCCATTGACTTCAAATAGCAGCTTCAACAGTGAACTCTCTTGCAGACACCACAAAAATAAATTTATGTGTCTTAATTTCAAACTGAACCTCTCTCACTTAGAAGTGCAACATAACCTCAGTGATTTGAGCAGGAGTGTTTGTGGATCCATACTTTGCATTTTCTAAGCAGTTGAAATGAAGGACTAGAAGAACAATGTTAGTTTTAAGCAATTTTCAAAACGGAAACAAGAACCCAACTTTACATGGCTGAATTTGAGCAGGGCGTTGAAACTTTGGGTCAAAGTCATTAATCATAACTGAATCCTTTGCTCATTTTGTCAAGTGCATTGAGGAAGATTACTCTGCCTGAATGTTGATCCCTAAGCTCGCTTTGCAGCAGACAGCAACGTCTTCAAAGTCAGAACTGAGATATCGCTGCAGCCACTCAAATCACATTACACTTCTTACCTCACTCAGCTCAGTAACAATATGCAAAATTTGACAGAGAGGAGCCTGCTGCCCCAGACATTGCATAAACATCCAGCCAGAGACAGTCACTTGCTGGAAGAACATCCAGTCTCTAGGAAATAAGGCAGGCAAAAACAGGAGGAGAGGGCCGAGAGAGTACACGTACTTCACAAAATGCCGGAGCCTCTTCTGGGAGCGTGGCACTCGGGTTAACCAGCCCTCTGGAAACCAGGTGATGTCCCGGAGCTACCTATTGCTGAGGATGCCTGACTTAAATCACTCAGAATTGTCCTGGGTATCTTTGCATTATATGGGATTTTCTGCAACATCTCTATTCAGACAAGTGATTTACTGAAGCAAATGTGCAAGTCAGGAGAAGCGATGAGGAAAGAATGAGCCTCCTAAATCCTAATCCTGATGCCTTGCGCACTAGGCTGTTACTCCTTTTCTGTGTTCGTGAAGGCAAATACACAATTTATTTGTTTACTACCAGTTCTGTGGCCATAATTACAGTATCACGTGAGCAATTCAATATAATCTTCTTCATTCCAAGATGTAGACTGATCTATCATTAAGTGAGAATACTTAATTACAGCTTAGTATTCATGCTCAATATATGCTAAGGAACCATCCTGTTATTTTTATTAACTACGCAAGGCTTTAATTTTACTGAGTTTTGAACTATTACTATCTGAGAAATATGAATAAGAGCATAAGACTACTCCTCCCTCCACCAAAGCTCTTGGAGAGGCAACCTCTTTGACAGGTAGTGGCTGGAATATCTGCATCATTTAATAATATATGCCCAATTTTTTAGTTGAAAACACAATTTAAATAGGAATCAAAATGTGAATGGATCAAAATTAAAGAGGACTTGAAACAACAAACAATGATGAAAGCTTTAGGGCTTTCATTCTCTATGCATTATCTTATACCAGTACATGGGTCATCTTTAGTTTGCTGAATTCTTTTAAATGATGCCAGATTTTGGCAATCAAAATGAAACAACACAGAAAAGCACACAGAAGTGTTTACATTTGAAATGGTAGCTGCATTTTTACCAACCCCAGAGAGCAGGAGACACAGCAGTGTCTAAGTGCTGAAGAGGATGCTCCTGAAGAATTTATTTTATTACCTGCCTGCTCACGCAAAGTAAAATGTCTTTGCCGGCTTTTGCTGGAAGCACAAGACTTCAGGCATAAGATATATGGCCACTTCTGACTTGTAGCCCCCCACCATCATCTCTACTCTTTTACTTGTTTAACATTTGACAAGTCACTTTGCCCATATATCTTGTTTTCCCTTCTCAGAAAATGGAAACTGACATATCTTCAACTTCAAAACTTTCTTATAAGGGCTGTTATTTTTTTTAAGGCTTATAAGCGCTCAGAATGGGCATGGAACTCCTAAATATCTAAAAGATAACCACAATATAGCAAACCTTTACGAACTACAAAGAGATCAAAAAGCGTTAAGACTGTACAGAACACAGACAAAATGAAATAACCCAAAATTACACAGGCCAGCGGCTATTTCACAGCCTCTACTGTTTAAATTGCTACAACCCCTGTTTTGCACCCCAAACAGCAGCAGGGCTATTTCCACCCGTGGGCTCAGCCGGGCGGTGGGGCTGGGAGAGGCTGGCTGCCAGCCCAGGTTTCTCACCTCCCCGCTGGAGGCACTTGCTGAAACCAGGCGGCTCAGGTGAGAAGGTGCAAATCCCTTCCTGGATCAGCGGGTAAGGTCAGCAGAGGACACTTCTCCTCCAGGACCCAGGCAGGCCATGTGCCTGCGCTAGCAAAGACGGGGAACAGAAGTCATAAAGTGCACAAACTAACCCAAAATGACTACAGGGTGTTACATCTCTGCATTAATAGCGTGCAAGATGAAAATACGCCTGGGAAGATGGGAGAGATGAAAGCAAAAATACACTTTCCCCCAAATTTCTCAAGTCTATGTTGCAGCGGCATGCTAGCTGGGCTGCAACACGCCCCACTGATGGGTCGGGGGGGCCCACGCACAGCCCTGCGTCCGGGGCCATGGAGGTGGCCAGTCGACAGCAGAGCAGTCTGCTCGCCACAAAGCTCTTGCGTGGAAAAAGAGACATTGCAGAGCTTATCCTCGCCCTGGGTCTCAGCCTTTGTCTCCTTTTCCCTTTCACTGACTCCAAGCCTTTCTGCAGGACTGAAACATCATAGTCTTGCAGAGGCTGCACTGGCTGGAAGGAAGAAGTTTCGAGCAGATCACCAAATACCATTTAGCACTGTCCATGCCCCAACTGGTCTGGGTTTCTGTTTTCTATACAGTTATTGTGTTTAAATTATAGTTTTGCAATATTCCCCAAGCTGAGAGGAGAAAGCCCAAACTGGAAGACAGATAAAAGTGGTGGGGAGGGAAGGAATCTTATTCTGCAAATTTAGGTTTCCTGTAATTCCAGTTGCTGGCAATTTCAGCATTTAATCTGGAATGATAAACCAAAAGGATATAAACAAGTGGGTTAATTTAGGTCCGAACTGAGTGACATACTCCAAAAATGGAAAACAAGAAGAGTAGACTAATTTTCTATAGTTATTTTAGTGAAAGAACAGAAATAAGTGAAAGTGGCTCAGATTTTCTAATCCTATCTTTCTGACAGATACAGTAAACAGAATTAGTTAGTTCAAGTCAGTAATTACAGATTATACATCCTCGGTTTTGATGAGAAAAATGTGCCCAATAAGTTCAAGGTATTTCTGTTTAAGTAATAAAACCCTTTAAAAATGACAGTTCTCTTCATTTTAATTAAACTCATATTTCATCTGGCAGCAGCTTCTAAAAAAAGTAAAGAAAAAAATTAGTCATCTTGTAAACAAAACTACCGTTTCCCATTTTCTATCACAACAGAATGCTAAAGACATGAATTCACAGATAGATTCTGAAACCATACGATTATGGAGCTGTTTATGTAGCTTATCCTCTCAGTTATCCGAGAGAAGTACTAAAAATAAAGGCAAAGGCTATATTCAGTTGCAAATCGACATATCTGAATGCTTACTAACCCATCAGAATCGACCTGTTTTTAACAAAATAACTAAAAATGCAAATGCAAAGGCGGACTGAATCTTATTATTCAAATCAAGCTTTTTATTGTGTAGACTGAAAGTGAGTTTAAGCTCGGTAACTTAAATCCCTTTGCTTAAATCAATCAACCCCGGGGCTTTTTACTGTCCACCAAGGAACCTTCAGTTGAGAAGAGCCCCAAAGAACATGTATAACTTTAGACAGGCAAATAGTGCCATTGATTTCAATGAGATTAGTCATGTTTCTAAAATTACGTCAGACAAGATCTGAGCATCATATCTTTTACCGCAGAGCTCATTATAGAGAAAGCAAACACGCAAACTCTCAGCCACACAAATGCTTCCCAAGATCTGAAATAGAAGCAAAGAACTTCCATCTTGAAAACAATTACTCGTCAGTTAAAACACATCACATTTGATCAGCCTAATGGTCTGAAAGAAGAGCAGGTTGGTACTCGTAGTGCAGGGGGGGATGTTAGCCTGCGGAGGGGTGATAACCCTATTAATTTGCAAGGGGGCAGAGAGAGAAAAACAAAGGTGGCAGTCCTTGCCAGTGGAACAGATAAAGGAAAGCAGGCAAGTGGGATGTACTGAAAATTGTTAAGTACTAGGAAGTGGCAAGACCCAGATTTACTATCCACTGAATTTGTTAATTTTAATATCCAGGCTTATTTCTAAGGTGTTTTGTAAATCTTCGTTAAAGTAGCAGATGGAGCCATTAATTTGTGAAAAATGCCTCCCCTGCAAGGGCCAGGACTGGATTTGGTGACAGATGTGGTCCTTCCCGGATTCCTGTTTCCTTTGCCGGATGACAGAAGTCACGGCAGAAGTGTCATGTTGCTGTACAGGTGACATGGTATACCCCAGTCCTGTGTGAATGACTAAACCGACTGTCCTGGCTCGTGTTGCAAGAAGAATTGGTTCAAGTTCCAAAAATGAGATTCATAGTGGCAAATCTCATTACCTGAAGAAGGACAACGAAAAACTGGAAAGGAGAAAAACATTTAATTCCTTCCACACCTGAAGTCTTTCCCCAGTCTTCTACTGAAAAAAAAAAACCACCAGAAAATCCCCACCAAACCCCCCAAAAAAACAACAAAAAAAGAAGTTGTGGGGCAAGAATCTTAAAAAATCTTCGTATTCCTTTTATTTCATTCTTAGACAGCTCCTGCTTCTGCAGAGACCTTCTGATACTGGACTGATTAAGGGCTTAGGTAGCTATGACCCAGAGACACACTTGCAGAATTACCAATAGCCAAAATAACGCAGTGAGAATTAACCTTTTCTTTCTATTAAGTGCCCCAGAAGAGTTTCTGTTGCACTTGTATTCATAGGGCTTTTTGACTAAAAGGTTAGAGCAGTTGTTTAGAATGGGAAACAAATACTGTGAGGTTTTGCGGTTCGATAAATACATGTTTCGGACTCATCTGGTGCTGAAATAATTCGCTTTGTTTAGGGAGCCTGTATTGAACTACGCTCTTTGGTAATGCCATTTTGCTACACGCGTCCGTTTGCCTTGAGAGTCCAATCAATGAGCCCTCCCCGCTCGCCTGCTCACGGTGATACACTGCAAACAGCGATGCTCCAGATGATTAAACTTCTGCTTCCCAGGAAAAATTCCAGTTGAATTAATGTAGAACTGTGCTGCGGTTTAGTAACTGCTTTTAACTCGTAAAAATACGGGCTGAGGTCTGAGGAGAGGCTT
>NW_009199685.1:39269-96121 GCF_000690835.1 Fulmarus glacialis | reverse complement strand
TGCCGCGCCCGCCCGCCCGGCAGCTTGCTTAAAATTCTGCTCTTCCCCTGCAAGTCTGCACAGCTCTGCAGCCGCCTATTGTTATTTAATATGTACTTCACAGCGGAATTGAATTGTTCCAATCAAGACTAGGGCTTCGCTTCTCTAGGTGGTATGCAAAGCACGTCTGCAGTCTAAACTTTCACCCATTTCTCCGCCTGCCCTTTCATCACGCTCCATGACAGTCTCGCAGATAGTCCCAGCTGTTATTCATTCCCTTTTTCTCCTCCTAAATTCCTAAATGCCTCTTGCCAGGCGCTCACCGCAACCTCACTGTGCGTGGCTCCTACATCAGCGTGCCAAGCACTTGTCCCCATTGGGTCAGATCCCTTTCTGTAGCCCATATGCCATGTAGAGGAGGGTCTCCTCAGGGGCTCCCCGTGCAGCACTGACACGCGCCCTCCTTGGATCACCCATCTGTGTCATCTTCAGAAACCAAAAAGGGGGAGAGAGCAGCCTACAAAGCATGAGCTCTTGGGGCAGATGGCTCTTACCATCTCTGGAGCAAACAAAGGAGCAAGCCCAAGCCTTTTGATAGTACAGAAAGAAGAGGGAAATATTAGGTGAAATCTCGTCAATACCTTGACCTGGCCAAATCTGAGAAGATAGGAGAAACGGTGGGTCTGCAAGCAGCGCCAAGCCCTTAGAGCAGGGCAGAAAACGAGGCTCCTCTTGCAGCAAAATCGCAAGGGGCATTGAAACGGTGGTGTGACAGCATATTGCATTGCGGGATGCGTGGGGCTGCGGGGAAGGAGTGCGAGTGGGGCCAGTCTCAGGGCGTGGAGGCCACCAGCATTAGCCACAACCCCTGCTGCTGCTCAGCCCTTCCCGAGGCATGAGCCGCCTCTGCGGCTGGAGGGACGAGCTGCAAAGCCCACTTTGCTCTGCAAACGTCTGCTGAGCTGATGTGGCTAGTTTTTAGTCCCTGAGCTCTGTAAGGGAGCCACAATCGAGAAGCAAGAGTTTCCCAAGCAGCACACTTTTTATATAAAAATAATCTAAGTGTTTGGTTTTTACCAATTACATAAACTCCTCAGTGACCAAAACATAACTGACCTTTACTTTTAAATCTGAGCTCAATAAAAGAGGATTACAATTGTTTGTGAACTTTGCAAAGTCTGTAACATGGCTCGGGGAAAAAAAACCTTAATTTATATTTGTCTAATCCCTAATAGCTGCTGACAGTCTGTGAAACAAATAGTTTTAATTATTTTCTCCTTGCTGAATCTCAGGTCTTATCATTTAATCAAAAAATAGCACATTACCGAGAATTGGGATCAAAAGGAGAGTCATACAGTAGGAAAAACAGGAAATTACATTAACACCAAACAGTGACAAATACGTCCTTCTTATTGCAGCCCTGTCCTGAGACAGCAG
Source organism: Fulmarus glacialis (assembly GCF_000690835.1). Lineage (NCBI taxonomy): Eukaryota > Metazoa > Chordata > Aves > Procellariiformes > Procellariidae > Fulmarus > Fulmarus glacialis. The sequence continues at coordinate 94,705 of NW_009199685.1, read as the reverse complement.
AACATTTACAACTCTCCCATCAAAAAAAAAAACCTAAACAACACCAAAAAAGCCCTTAAGACTTTTTCCATTTATCCTGAAACTTATGGCTATTGAAAACGTCAGTGTGGCCTCTGCAATAAAAAAAAATTCTAAGGACTCCTTTCAGTTATTAATGAACAATGTATGGATCTTACACACTGGTGTAAAATAACTGCTACTTATTTTTTTTATCGGAATTACTGATGCATGAAAATGACTATAGAGCTAATCAATAGGTAATGACTATATTTCAGGAGTAATGCTCTGTTCAGAGGAAAAAAATGGCTGCAACTCTCAAACAATTATTGACACCATGAAGCACATGAATCAATGCCCACAAGAGGTCTGCACATTACTTAAAATTTCTTCAGCAATATTTGCCTTTGTTCCTTTATCTCAGTGCAATTTTTCCCGCAATACTGTGAATGTATTAAAGGCTAGTGCGAATATATTAAATACACTAGAATAAAATGCAAAAGCTAGACTTCTGATGGATAGGTCTAACAGCCAGCAGTGGCATGACTATGACTGGGATGCTGTAGCCATCGGACTCTGTGCAAAGCTCTTTCTTGCCTAAGACATTGTCAGTCACAAAATGATCAAGACTTCACCTCTCAGGGGCCCAGTATAACCCTGCAGGACTCCAAATTTTGAAAGTCTTCCCGGTTTCTTTTTCGGTGTGCAATGGTTTACCGCTCAGAGTAACTGGAAGTACGTGAAGTGGTCAGAGCTGGAGGTGGTGTGCCTCAACGCTTGCTGCAGTCTCCCAGGAAGACAGATTTATCACTGGTTCCTAAAATGAACCAGTGAGTTCCCGTTGGCCTAATTCCCTAAATACAGCCCTTCGCCTTGTTTTTATCGCGATCTCTGTGTAGAGCAAGGGAAAAGCATGAACTAGTCCGAGGCACAAATCTGAATTCTCCTCTGTTAACACAGGGGAGAGAATAACCCATCCATTCTTCACTTATGTAAATGAATACCCCGGACGTATAGCGCAGTGAAGAAGCCGATTACTTCTGGCTCTCACGTTTTTCTACTTTTTGAGTCACATGCGGCTTGAGATGTGGCTGGTTTATAGCCTGAAATTATGTACTTTTACTTTAGGTTTTAACTGCAAATCAGTCTGCTGACTCCAGAACAAACATCTGGTCTTTGCTCAGAAAATGAAGAGACAACTTCACGCCCGCCATCAGAGCACAGCTACTCGAACACCTGACAACAGCTACCAGCAGCACCTGAGAGGAGGGAGAGATTTTCAAAGGAATAAATACCCAGCTGCGACTAGAAATCATCAGACTCGGGTGTCTTACCACAGTTCTGCAGAAGAAAACAGCAGTATTTTTTAATCACTAATATAATAAAATGGAGAAATGCGGTTTGCTTCTTGAAAAATGAGGCAGATTCCTCTTCAAGTCTAAATTAATATTATGAAGAATTTACAAATAGCTGTAGATGACCACAGCAGAAAAAAAACCCCATAACCACAAAGAGAAATCTGAAGAGAAAATAGCACTGAGGTACACGTTCTTACAGAAAATGTTTCCCTAAGCAAAAATAGATGCCCAAGCCAAGTATGCTCTTTAACTTCCTCTCTGAAAATGTAAACTCATTTCAAAAAAGCTCACTCAGGGTTTTTTCCTTTTATTTAGGCAAGTACGAGAAATTACAAAACGAGACAGAAGATGTTTTCAGCATACACCTCATTTGCAAGTGGTAGAGAGTTGCTCACACTCGTAGAGTTTGCTTTAGTGTAGAAAAGGAAAAAAAAATCTAGACAGGGGAACCTGGCCTGCGCTAACTGCTGCTACATCAAATAAGAACAAACATAACTGTTTCAAAACTATGAAGTGTGAAGGAGGCTCAGCGAAATGGAGATGAGAATATAGCCCAGAATATACTGACATAATTTTAAAAGAAACAGAAAAATTGTATTTATGGGGTGAGGAGCAGGAAAGGAAGCTGCTATCCCAAAGCTTGTGCACCTGAGCACGCTGCCCTGCCGGCTCCCGGTTTTCCGGTTTAATTTAGAGAAAAGGTTACTCTCATCTATCATGTTCCACGGGTTGTCAGAAAAGCCAGCCCTACATATTTTATCATTAAGAAGCCCCACTGAAGAGGTGTTTTAAATGCTTGCAATGGAGGTTAGCTGACTACTTGCCAGCTGCACCTTAGCTCTGCCCTTTCTTCCAATTCAGAAGTATATTAACCAGAGGATAATTGCAGGTGTTCTCATCCATAATCTACAGTGACAATAACAAACAGCAGATCAAATGAAAAGGATCTTGCAGTCTTCCAAAATACTCAGTGCTTTGTGTTTTGTTAGAGCTATTTATCTATCTTTCCTAAAAATTCTTAGGTATTGCAGGTGATGACTGAAATTAAAAGTGAAAAAATACTATTTAAAACTACTTGATAATATATCTATAACTTGCAAAGTTACAGTAGGCTATATTTTTGCTTAGTATATATAATTAAAAGGAAATTATGTTTTATAAATATCATTTTGTATATGAAAAAGTTCTACACTTGAAGGTAAGTGATATTTTAAAATGCAAATTACGTAGTTTCCACAGTTTTTAGCAAAGGGACTCCAAAATATGAAAGGTACGCCAGGCTCCTGCATTTTAGATACATCTATACCTATGATAAAGGTACTATGTAACTGTAATAAGAAAATACTTGCAAAAGCCTGTTAACAAATACCTACTGTAACAAAAGTTTTACAGAAATACATGTTGACAGTGAAAATATGGAAAAATAAGAAATGAAGTTATATGCACTTACTTAACAAAAATACCTTCCACCTACCACACATGAAAATAAGGAATTTTTTATGCAAGAAAGCTGTTTACATGAAGAAATGCCTATTGGTACAAATGACCCAGCAATGTGGTGTTCTTTACTAGAGAAACTATGCACCGTTTACTAATTCCTTGAAGTGGCAAAACCACATACATCTCAGTGACATGATGCATAGACAGACGTTTCTATCATAAATATAAAAGAAACCCTATAGGCTGCTGACAGCAATGAAAGGTGAATGAGAGATTACTGAAATACAGCCAAATTGAGGGCAGCTTGAGACACGTATGTTTCAGTTCACCACACCATTTATTTCTTGACAGTTCAAATTTTTGGTATAATCCAAAGGATTTATTTTTAAAGAAATATCAGAGGGCAAAGCTTTAACTCTGTAATTTGGAGCATCGACGCATCTTAGCTATCATAATGGATCCATGATCAGTAGTTTGCAGCAGCAGATCTATTGCTCTGATTTGAAGGACCCACCCAAGAAAGACCAAGAACCCAGCTTTGCCCCCTCTAAAATACCACGTCATCGTTTAAATAAAAAAGTCCAAAAAACCTAAAAATAAAAAAGAAGGAAAATACACATTTTTTTCAAATTTTAAAACATGCAGTATAATTTCATCATAAGAAAAATATGGCAAGTAGCAGTGAAAACACCAATTCAGGTGAGGCAGACCTGCCATCACAAAACAGGAACGCAAAAATCCTGAACAAAACTCTCTGTTCTGGACATTTTAGGAATGGAAATCCTCATTGTGTAAACCCCCACTAGTCTACTCTGGACACTGTCAGTTGGAGCTCCTCAGCTGACTTCCAGCAGGGCCACAAGCCTCCCCAAAGTTAGTCATCTCGAAGGTACTTTAGATGCAAACCAGATAGTCAGGAAGGCACAAGATGATGGCCTTGAGCTGCTTGTGGAAACACAGGGGAAGCCAGGTCTCTCATACAAGTGTCACGCTGCTGCTCCTGGCTGCCTGGCCTCTCTGCCTGGCCTCAACTTCTAGAAGAACGCTGTGGCAACCCAGATTAGAGACTAACAGGGTAGCTACGCCAACTATCTCTACAGCTCTGTTTCCAATTTACCTTGGCTAATTTATTTTTTAATAGCATGCACAGATTTCTTGACCAGGACAATAAAAGACTTCATTTTCATTGAAGGCTCTTCAGTCTGACCCATAGCCCCATCTTTGATTTTCTCCTGTAACCCAAGAGCCAGCACGGCTGGAAGCACAGTTCAACACTGTTCATCAGCAAACAACTGGAAGAACTATTGTCTAGAAAGGCAAGGATGGAGGCGAGTGCAAGAAGTGGCATGCTTTCACCAAAAGTTTTCCTACAGAAGGATTTGCTCAGTACTCAACACGTTCAAAATCAAAATGAATGTTTGTTGGGAAATCTTCACTTTTGGACCCTTATACTGGATTCCTTTTTTCTTTTCAACATGGGAGCAAAACAGATAAACCTGAGGAAAATAACTGGATTCCAAATACAAAAGGAGTTCAGAAGGAACAAGGGACTGCAGAGACCTCTTGGGACATCTCTGATCTCCACATATTGCAGATATCCTATCAGTTGATCTTCTCCATAAATCTATTTAAACTCCATCTTAAAAACAACAGTTTTCTTATAGCTACCACTCTGTGGAAGCCTTTTCCAGAGTCTGATTCCAATAATTAGAACAAGTTTCTTACTTCTTCCTTCTTATTTCTTTCTCATTTTCTCAAAGTAAATACATTTCCAGTCAGCTTACTTCAATTCATTGTTGTCTTGAAAAAATTGTTTCCTTAAAAGCAACCTTACTCCTGTTTATTTTTATTAAAGGCTATTGCTAGATATCATAATATAACTGGACAATAAAGAGAAAAAGAAAAAAAAAAGTTGTTGCCTAGAGCTTCTAGAGAGTCAAACTGAAATCACAAACAACAAAAGATGTGTTGTCTTTCTGGTAACAGCGACAGCACTGGTACCATCCTTGAGCGGGATGGTACCTGCTTGCATCTATATAAGCCTAATGACGCTAATGCTGCAGACGTTTTCTCTCCAACCGGGAGAGCGTGGGACAGATTGTACGTCACATGGATGAGTGCTGCTTCTGGGCACTGGAGGTGCTTCATAATCCCCTTGGCTCCTCTGAGTAAACCGTGGTGTAGTGACTGGAGATGACAAATCCAGGTACCTCAGCACAAACACATTTTATATTTTATCACTTTTTCAAAAAGCTGGAAATAGATGACTCACCAGCAACCTGCCTTTGACCCAGTGCTGTGCAGAGTGGGTTGAAACTCTCATAGGAGAAGTTATACAGCCAAGGTATTGGGTGATGGATATATTTTGCAGTGAAAACAGTGCTTCATATGAAACACGCTTGCCCCAATACGAGGGGAAAAAACCCACCACACCACCAAAACCAAAACTGAGCACTGAGTGTATATAAAATAGTATTAACAGGGCAATTATATTTAGAAAAAAAAGACTATGTAACACTCCCTGCTTCCTGCCTTCCAGATCTGCTTCTTGAATGGATTTCAAGCAACATCAGCTGAATCTAGCATTATAAACATTTGAAGTACTTACTACCTCTGGAGACCTGCAGGCCCTCTAAAGCGATCAGGGTTCAGTGTATCTGTGCCAGCCTTAATCCACTTCCCCAGATAATAGGCATATAAAATAGAACACATGTGCCACAAACCTAAACCAGGCAAGAAATATAAAAGGCGAGCCCCAGATCAAGGAGAACCTTTAAGGAGCAGGATCAGACATGTAAAATGCTTTACGTAAGGACAGTACTCCACATAGAGGATGTGAAGTCAGATCAGATAATCCTTGCTACAAGAATACGCAATAAGATTGGGACCTGGATTCTTTTAGATTTGGGTCTTATTTACTTGTTTAGCAGGTTCTGATCAGCTACACTTGTGCAAAGCCACTGATGAAGTACCAAAAACTTCATGGTGATGGAAGTCATCACTTTATACGCAAAGGAAAATGGGGACCTGAGTTGTCATTACTGCTCACGATGTATGAGAGTGGTGATAACTGAACTTCTCTCTGAGAAAGCTGAATTCACAGCTTAGGCAGGCCTAAAAATAACCTTTGTACCTGGACAACATACAACCCTGACAGAAAAAACAAGCATGCTGCCCCGTACTGCCTTTTCTACATCATTCTTAGAACAGAGCCACCTGTCAAAATATGCTCAGAGCGTGTAATTTTATTTTCAACACTCTGAGCTCCAAAAACAATGGGACAGCTTTTCTCTTTCTAAATTTTTAATCATCTCAGGATAGTATGCGACAAGTGGCAGATGCTGTGGAAGACTGCATTTTGCATCTCAAGAGCTTGGCAGGCAAAAATATTGAATAAGTCAATCAATACCGCCCTTCCTGAGACGCAGTCAGCCTCAGCATACTGCTGCCTGCCGCAGGGATGCAAGGCCGCTGGAGGGCCATTGCACAACGCCGCTCGCAGCAAAGCCGTGGGAACACAGAGCTGCCAGGCACAGGGCACCAACTCTGGCCCCTGCTATTCATTCAAAAAGAAACATATATACTAAATTGGATAAACTATTAATAAGACGGTAAGTTAGGCTTGTCTGTTGGCGGTGGCTAGCTCCAAGACTTCAATGAGCAATTAAGAGACATCGGGAGCAACTCTCATTTTTCAGACCGTGCCTGAGCCTAGGACCAGCAGCAGCACCTCCTTCCTATTCCAGTGACAGAAAACTAGGTCAGCATGACGGGGCCAAACAAATACTAGCATAAATCCCATCCCTGATAAGCTGTCCAAGTTCATTCTTGTTTTATTGCACATTGCTCAGGTTTCATCCAAATCCTCTTCTGCATATGTTCTGTATTCCCCACAGAGTGCCTGGTGCGTGGTAACGTAACTCCTGTGGTTACCTCCCCTTTCCAGCACTGAGATGGCAACAACCAAATGTAGTCATTTGCCCTGAAGAGACTCACAGACCCAATTTAAAGAGAATGTTTAAATATGTAATAACATATAGAAACTACTAATTCTGGACAGATTGTATTAATGGCTTGTGTTTGTGCCACATCTAGGATCAAGTTCCTTCCAGAAAAATGGGGGCTAGAGCCACTGCACCAAACTCCCTTCTCATGTTTACCTATTAAAATCCACCAAATCCCATGTATTTAGCTGAGGATGTAATGAGAAGAAAATGAACCATGTGAACCACGTCTTGCAGTATCTCAGTACCCTTTCTAAAATGCAAACACAAATGTTTGGGGCTGGCAATCATAATTGTTATAGTCATTACTAAAGCCAGAGTTATTCAAGTTACTTCTGAATTGAAACTTTTCAAAACTCACAAATTGGTTGCTGGATGATCCTGTTATTTTAAAAAATGTATTTGTTGTTTCCAGTTCTTCCTCAAATAGTGGGTGGTGCTTGCTTTCCGTGGTTCTCTCTTGTTACATACATTACACTATTATAAATACACACACGGAGTACACATAACTACCCATTTAAATGCATGGCAATATCTATGTGATAAATCGTGGAGGCGCACGATGGATTGTAAACATATACGAGAAATACATTTCATAAGTAACTGGGATTTCCTCACCTGTGGCTGCCCACAAACACATTTCCCACTTACATGGGAAATGGACTGATACTCCAAACACCTTAGAGCTGCCATTTGAAAAACCAGCTTGATTACAGATTACTTGTGCCCCAGATATGTGAACACACCTTTCCAGTTCCTACTGTCTCCTGTGCATACTATCTTCAGTTCTTTACTAGCATCGCTGGTTTTTAAAATAACACAAATTTAATGTCCTGTTCCTTGGGATGGGATTCATCTTAACTAACTTTATACCTTTATACAGCACAGACATCTACAGCTGAGCTAGTCACCAGAGGACCCCTTCGTCGTTCACAGGGATAGACTAGCACTTGAAGGACTTGATTCATCCGGCCAACTGTAGATATTTATCTTAGGATAAGATAGATCCAGTACTAGCAGTGACCATGAGGAGACCACTGGATTAACAGCTCTGATGCAGGCATTCATATTGCAGACATTTATGAACTAGGAGATCTGTCAGAGGTGCTTTCCAGGAATGGATGCCTTAGACCACTGGAAAAGGGGATGTTTTCAGCTTCCGGGCAGAACTTGGCATTTTTTCTGTCAACCTTTGAAAGCTCAGGATAACCATTAAAAATTGTGTCTGTGTTGTTCATGGAAGAGTTTCCTTACTTCACATTGAAAGGTCTTTCAGTCTCCTTGGATTACTGGTACATTAAAGATTGTTACATTCAGAGAGGGGGAAAGGAGTGCCTGTAAATCTCCAAAACCTCCTACAATTAATTTTTCTGTAGTGAGTAGGGGCTTTAGATGATGGGGCTCTGCAATATAAATTTTATCAGCATTGTTTTGTTATAGATGCATTACTCACAAGTAGTAAAAAAATAAGGAATTTAGGTAGGTCATGCCCAGAGAAGTATTAACTGATGTATAATGCACACCACACCTGGTGGCAAACTGTCCGTGTGTGTGTGTGTGTGTATATATATATATATATATGAATATGCACTCCCACAACCTTTTCCTCTGCATCTTCTTATTTTAGTGATCTAATTCCAAACTGCTGCTTGCCCACAAGCTCAGTAGCAGGATTTTCCAAGGGAAGCCAGTGGTCTTTCTCCTTAACTCAGTGTTATGGCTCTTTCACATGGAAGAGAGAAACTGCCTGTAACTCCTGTTCCTACCCTTGCTGAGTGGGTCCTTTCAGTGGGGCTGGGGGGGTCCCCTCTCTTGCTCTTTCTCTCTCTCAGAGAGGTATCTGAGAGATATGCTGATGAGAAAGATTAGTGGCTGCCCTGTATTCTGCTGCCAGTGGGTTCAAGTCTCCAACAGCATTGTATTACCTGACCGAAAGAAAATGGAATTTTAATTATGTGGTGATGGAGGTAGAACTTCCCAGGCATGTGAGGGAGAATTACAGTAGTGTGATGCTATAATCCCTAACTATAAAGATATGGATTGAAAGTGAAAGGCTAATGGTCTACTTGAAATGTCAAGATTTTCTCTAATTCCCCAACCTTTCAACCTCTTTTCTGAGACCTTTATATTAGAGGCATTGTGGTTACCTTCTTTTAAACTGACAGGAATCAATACCGAGTCCCTGGCATGTTTTTGGTCCACAGCAAATTATCTTCCTCTCTTGTGTTTGTTCCATTTTCAAAAAGTCTGGGAATAGATTACCATACAAAGGTATTAACCAAATACATGGGAAAGTACTGCTGAGAAATGTTAGCAAGGAATAAATTGATTGATGGAAAATGTCTTTCCTAACGAACTCTGTGGGTTCTGAATATGAAAATAGTTACAGATTACAAGATGGTATGTGCTGATGTGCTAACACTGGTTAGGCTCATATATTTTCACAATGTCTTAACTGTTTACTTACTCTCTCCCCATTACAGCAATGCAGATACTATTTTTTCACTCTTTTGGATACAAACTTAATTCCTTTCAGATAGAATGAAAGAATCTGCCTGAGCTGTCGAGTTAAATCAACAGTCCTCTACCACACAGGAATTAGGGATAAACCCTTTCTTACACAGTACAAATGCTCATTTTGATAATGCTTCTGACCTGCCAGTAGTGATATCACAACATTTCAGTCGCTTACCAGTCCAGAAGTTTCACTCCAAAACAATTTCACATAGGGCAAGTGTCGGTTTTTACATAATGCATAGTGTAGGTTTAACCTGTGTTTCTTTAGACCATTTTCCAGGCTAAAAAGGTTCAATCCTGCAGGCACAGTTAAACATGGACACAGTTTTCCTGCCCTGTGAACACTTTTGAAAGATGGAAGATAGTCTTCCCATTTCACAATGTCAGGAGAAAAAAAGGATGCTTTTCTCTTTCTAACCAAACAACTAAAACTGTGGGACAGGGCATAAGATGGATCTCTCTGACTGTGCACACTGCTTCATTTTTCGTTTGCTCCATGGCTGTGTTTCGGCCTGTTCCAACTAGCACCCTCCAAGAGGAAGCCTGGGTGTGGTTTGGGGATAGATCACGCCAGCAGCTGCTCCAAATAGGAGTTATAAACAAGAACTTCAACAGTCTTGACTCCTTCGGATGCACTCCAACACAATCTCACCCATTTTGTGCTGTCCTGTACAGCATGCTTACCCTTTTGCGTGCCATACACCAAGCATGCAACAGAAATCCTTCACTTTCCTGCCATCAAAACACTCTCCAGCAACTCTCAACGTGTCTCTTATAATAAACATTTCGGCTACTGAGACCTGAGAAAACACACACAATTATAATGATATCTTGGGACCGCAGGGGAACGATAGGTTCAGTGGAGACCAGGGTCCAATGCCATGCAGGTGTGCAGTCAGCCTCCTTTAGAGGAGTCTAACCCTAATTAGGACAGACACAAAACACTCCATGCTCCAAAGCCTTCTTATTTAGCAGTTGGAATAAATACAGCAGCCAAGCTGCATCAACATACCCCATAACAGGCAGGACCTGGGTGCCTACCCAAGTCCAGGGATTCACATCCAAGAAAAATGCCCAGATCACCAGGATTTGGTAGCTCAAAGGTGGATTGCTCATTATCCTTCTCAGGTGGGTCCCTCCATCTTTCCCCCTAGAATCGTCCTATGGCTGTATGAATAAGCAAATATTTATTAGATGGAAAAAAAGAAGCCCTCTGGCTCTGAAGCTTAAATCTCTGTACCAATGTGTACAAATGGGACCTGTTTAAAGATCAGAGTTACTGGGATAAAGTAGACCGTTTCCTTCTCTCTGATTTTGACCAGAATCCCACTTTTGATCTGAAAAGCCTTTTGTAAAAATTAACCACAATTGACATGTTTCTGTAAGGAGTTTTCATTTTATGAGAAAATTCCAGACTAGCTTTACGTGAGGACCACACACTCACATGGACCAAAGATGTTGATGCTGATGAATTGCTGCTTTCAGCTGTAGAATTTAATTATTCTCATTCTGTACAGCTGGTGTTATTGTGTGGTGATGCGTTTATCTTCTGACACCTTGGGGGGGAGGATGAAATGAATTTTCTACATTCACAGTGCCAAAGGGACAGTTTGAATAAGAAATGCTCCAATAAGACCTGCATGACTATGTCCTCTGGCATGAATGATGAGTCCAGGTTCTTTAGATTTTGTTTTCTAGCAGCACTTACAGACTGGAAGCATTTCTTTAAAAATGTTATAGGACAATTACGCTAAAGTTAAGCCTCTTTTGACAGATGAAAGAAATTAACTGGTTTATATTGGCTGATTTCTAGCCTGTAGTCCTGAAGCCTTTCCCTTCACTTTTACAGGCCGGTGGGGTCACTAATCCTACTCATTTTCAGTTTGTCAGTCAATAATCACTTACATGGCACTATGTCTTTGGAAATGACAGCTGAAACAAGATCTGATGCACAGTCTTCCCTCCACAATGCCTTCCTAAATACAAATCTGAGGCGGCTGAAAGAACTGAATACTCTATATCTGATAATGACACATCCACCCAGCTTGTCAGAAAGAAGGTTTGGGGGAAGTTTACAGCACTGCTATGTGGGAAATGTCTCTGCTTCGATGGCTTAATGAAGTCGTAAGAAGCAGAACAGTCCCTGCCATTGGACATTAATGAGAGTCAACATTTTTTTTCTCTAAGGCATTTTAATTGTATCACAAGCAAAGGCCATCTGGCTTAAGAATGAATATTCAGTATCTGTAACAGAAGCAGAAATACTTGAGAGGGAAATGGTACCTTCCTGGCTTCCAGCTTGGACAGTACCCATCGCTAAAACTGGTGTGTTGCACAGTTGGCTAAATTGCAATTTGATGCCCAACCAATGTCTTTTTAGGCTATTATTAGCTTATTAATTAGTTATTGTTTACTAGTTTGGACTTCATGTCTTCAAAAGGAAGATCATTTTATGTTAAAAACTCCTAAGGGATAATATATTTCACCACACTGCAGAGAACTGCGACAGCTCGTCAGCTTTTATTTACTGAGAAGTCATAGGGGTAGAAATCAATTTATTTTTCTGAGGAATAAACATAACTTCCTCTTGCGTGTGACAGGTGCAATCCCTGTTTATTAAAAATGTAGAGAAAACATTTGCAAAATGGAAATTTAAAGAACAAGTATCACAGCAGACAATAATTTTCCTGAGAAAGAATCGAGCTGAGAAAGAATGAAACCATCGCTTCTAAAGGGCAGGCATTCGTTTCACAATTTTTATGACTGTCACTGGCTCCTTTAGCTTGGCCTATCTTATTTCTACAGGGGTGCCTTTCACTGTAGCTTGTTGGGGAAAAAAAAACCCAAACTAATTTGGCAGAGATTTTTACTGAGCTACGTATGAAGACCAGAAGACGATGTTTCACAGTTCTGAGAAACTCAAGCTGTTAATACTTTGAGTAAATTACACGTACGTATCATGGCCTATTTACGAGACTGTAGGTTTATTTGCTTAAGTACCTAAATATCTTGCGGATGTTGAGCCGACAGCTTTGTCTGCCACACTCAGCCGCCTCAAATACGAGCAGCCCAGTGAGAGTGGGGTTTGCCAGGCTGCGATCCCTAGGAAGTATTTGACTTGAATGCGGCTGGGACCAGTGCTGGCGGAAATGCATTTAAAGGTAGTGGAGGCTCTGCCACAATATTTTGGAATTAAATCAAACAACATGTTGACTCTTTCCTGAGGGAATGTGATGTGATAAATCCGTGATGCATTTCCTCACCGGAGCTATCTGGGCTGTGTTGGCTCTCATGAGAGCCAGGTTGCAGTGGGTGAAGCAATTTCCTGAAGGCGTTTAGAAACTGCTCCAGAATACTTCAGGGTGATAAAAGTTAGTTGAGTCAATATGATTAGAGAGCTAACACCTCATTTTCACTGCATTACTGCCATAATCCTAGAAGGAAGATTCATATATGTGCACTTGGGAATGAAATTCCAGGGGAGAAGAAATCCATAATACCACCTATCAGTTAATATTATCAGACAACCGAATTTTCTTGTACTTGCTTTCTTACGTTTCTCAGGTGGAATTTACCCTAGTGCACGAGACCAACACGAGACCCACGCAGGCTTGAATGATGGATACTACGGCACTCGGTACAGTGCTACTGAAATTGCCAGGCAGGTTTTCAAGGTGAGCTTGCCATGGAGCTAAACATCACCTTGTGATGCAGTTCTGCCAGAGCTGAACAGGGCGTACCTATGTGATGAAGTGCTCCTGAATGTGAGAAAGGAAGGCAAAGTCAATCCCGAATACATAAACATATCTTAAGCAATGAGCAATAAGCAAAGAGTAGAAGTCGGAGCTGTAACTCAGAAGCCTAAGGGAGGATGGGAAGAGTGATAGTAAGTTTCCCTCTCATTTGGCTTATAGGAAAACCACATTGAGTGTTCTATAAAAATGTGAAAACCTCAACCTCGGTAACTGAAGCATTCAGTTATCCAAACCTGAAGTTATTCTGACTCAAAAAGCAACTGATGCATTTGCTTTTCAGGCAGTATACACATTGCACATCCATGCTAGTCAGTATGTCTCTCCATCAGCTGTTGCAAGGCAGAATTCCTTTAGAGCGGTATCTCATCCAAAGAATAGGCAGTGATCAGGAACTATCGTTGGCATTACTATTAGAGCTGCAAGCATGAAACTCCCTCCCGTGATAAATCCAAACTCATTTTATGTGTGTTCAGTGACATCCCATTCAGCGTCTAAACATGGTCAGTATAACACAAAAATGTCTCCCTGGGCACACCAATAAAACTGAATGGGATTGAGTGCTATAAACAAGAGACTCAATTCTCACTCTCAGACGCAGAAATTTTGTCAGAATTTTGTGGCTCCAGAGGAAATGCTGAGCACAACCTAAACATCTACATGAAACTGTTATGTTAGCAAGGTGAAGTAAGTCCAATGAAAAAACACCACCACCCAAGACTGATATTTAAATGGCACTCACAAGAGGCAAAACAAGTTTAATATATACGGTCTGGCAAAGCTGCATTCTGCTTCTTTAAGAATGCATTACATATTATGAGCATTCCTATTACAATTTTATTGCAATATTCAAGGTGTACTCAGAAGATACTATTAATTTTTTTAAATATGGGTTTATTTGTTTGCATCTTATTTTACAGCCACTCTTCCAGCCTCCAGTTTCATTTCTAAAATTAAAGCTAGTGATATTTCCATATCAAAGTTGAAAATTAATTTGCTTTGTGGGACATGCCCCTTGATCTAAAATACTTCATTTTAATTAGGACATTTAATTTTGTCTAATGGAATCAGGTTCCATTCACTTAATCCAAAACTACTTTCTGAAAGAGTTATAAGCAGTACATTTTCTCAGCACAAGTCCTCCTCCTAAGGCTTGTCCGCATGAGGAGATTGCACCTACGCAGCTAAACTGATTTCAGATTGATCTACTTACACCACTACAAAATGTTACTGAGGTTAACCGTAACTGGGTCTGTCCCACTTCTGAATCAGTTTTACCAAACAGCTTTACGTTTCCTAATGCAGACCAGGAACAGATAATAGAAAATCAGGTACCATTACAAGTATGTGTTAGGATGAGAAAGCTAAATGAAAATTGTCCCATCTCCCAGAGCACGAGTGTTTGGACCCACGCAACCTGGAGTATGGCCACTTCCCACCACCATTTTTGTACAGCTTCCTTCTTCCCTTTGCCCTCTTCTCTATAACGTGTTGCGTACATGTAGATCATGCCAGATCATGTCTGCTTCCCATTGAGAGGACGTACAAGACATTTCCGAGGAACACTTTGCATATTCTGGCTCCACCTGAGGATGATGTTCTGCCCCCATTGATGCACAAAGGCACACGGAGAGATCAGGGCAGAGATAATCAGTGCATGGGCACAGACAGTGAAAGGCATTCCCTTCTCTTACTGTGAGAGCTCACTCCCTCCATTTAAAATAAGTGTTTGTTCTGGGAAAGGCCTGTCTTTATCAATTTTGTACATCTCATCAGCACAGAGAAATGCAATAAATACCATACATTACGATAAACTCCGAAACACCTTCAGCTCCATGCTGACTACAGCTCTCACAATGTAGGGGCACGGCAACAAAATGATTTAAAAAACTGCATACCTTGAAAAATATCCAAGCTGTCATCCATTTGGCCACTTTTACAACCCAAAAGACATGCTTGTAGAGCTCAGTATTCACTACTCCAGGGTCTACTACATTAGCAGTCACATGGCTTCCATTTGCAGTCAGAAGATGCTGCAGTCGATAGGTAAATAACACAAGGGCAAGTTTGCTTTGGGCATAGGCTCCATGGGGTGAATACGAACATCTGTATACAGGAGAGAAAGAGAGAGAGAGATGCATACAGAAATAATCAGAAGGAAAACAGAATTGCACAAACATCAACTGTACTGCATTTTGCAATATCCAGCAAACAAACAGCTATGCATTGAGTCGTCAGAAGAAACAGCTTATCACTGGCAGGTATGTTGTTTGCTGGAGTTGTGGTGATTATTCTGTCAGACACCAAGTCTGATTTATGGCGGGGAAAAAAATTAGAACAAAATTACATGGTACCTGCCAGAATCTCTATGTCAAACTATTTAAACTAGAAATGCTGAGGCACCAATCTCCAGGATATCACCTAGAGGCTCTCAAACTACTCTCCCCTTCCTCACTGCCCTCTCACCACACATACATACCCTGTTCCCACCCAGTACATCTGCGCCTGATCATACTACTCCTGGTTATTATTTGTATTGCAGCAGGACCTACTAGTTTCTGATGAAGTTGTGTTGGGCACAGTACAGATGAATAAGGCAATCATTGCACCTGCCCCAGTGACACACCAGATTACGCACAGCTGAAGAGATGGATAAAAAGATGGGGCAAGGAGAGTGGCTGCAAGTGTAACCACAGTTATGCCATAAACAGCCTTTAGAGCAAAGATGGCCGGCTGGGTCTGTGCCAAACAGGAGGTGCAACGAAGGCACACAAATACTGGGAGTTACAGCAAAACATTACGTGTTGACACTCCTGTGCACCTCTCTCATCTGGATGCTGAATCTGCCTTTCTTTCAAGTCAAACTTTCTAGGAAATGCTGATTAGTTGGGTTTCACTGCATGCAGGCAGCAGTATTTTTTTTTTAAATAAACAGCCTAGTTCCAGGCAAATTAGCAGGTATGTCGCTTAAAATGCTCCTCCCGACTCAGCATCACTTCCACAAATTCCTATGCCATGACAGTTCGCTCTTGCAATTACTATAGCCTCTCATCTAACCTTTTTTGTGCTTAGCAGAACCAAAGGTAATTCCTGGCGTTACAGACAGCTCATAGGCAAAGCAGGCGGGAGCCTAAAGCAATGGGCTCCTGGGGGCAGCAACACAGCTTTGGTCCCCATCCCCTTTGCCTCTGCCAGAGCCTGAGGAAGCGGCACTGCTTGCTGCCGCCGCCGATGTGGAGCCAGGGGTTAGGGTCCACGGGGCAACAGCTACTGCTGGTGGAGCGAGATAGAGGGGCGCCCACCCAGGAGCAGATCTCTCTTTCCCAGCTCTCTCCTTCCCCCTAGTTGTTGTCCTGCCTCTGTGACAGCCGCAGCTACAGCTCCATCCTCTACACCTTCACCCTTAGTGCAGCAAATGCCCGGGCTGAGGATGCTCCTACTCTGCTGAAAAGCCTGCCTTCGGTTTTCTGTGGTTGCTACTATGTGCAAGGTTTTTATTTCGAATGAATAGCAAATATGTCTCAGAGTTGTTCTTGTTATCTCATTCTCATTGAATACTTTATTTATAATATCCTGTACACTTCACCATAGAAAGCCCTGAATGCTAGCAAACAGGCTGACTCTCCACAGAGGTATAAGGCTACTGAAGCAATTTAACTGTTCGTGTTATCCAGAAACTTAGAGACACAATGGTAAATCATACAGCTTAGCTACAGGAAGTAAAAGACAACAGCATTGACTCTCCAGTGCATCTCTTTTCTTTTTTTCTTCTTTTTTTTCCCTACTCTATTCTTGTTCAAGCAAATCACAAACAAACAGGCTACAAAAGCATTATACAAATTGAGAGATAATAAAAAAGGATAGCTGATCATAAACAGCCCTTGCACCAACCAATGGCCTGAGCTGTAACATGCTGGATAACGTAGCTCCATCATCACAAAATACCACCTGCGCCTCAGGGTAAAATGGGCTATTTTAAGAATAAAGAACAATCACTGCATGAATATAAAAGTGACTTGGCATTAGTCAGGAAATTGCAGTTACGTTTTAAATTCAGTAACGTCCGTGCTCTGATCTGAGACACTCAAAATGTCACCTTATGCTTCATACATATTTCAATCCTTTTAACTTGAAGGACCAGATCCTCAGCCGCTACGAGCTTCACTTGCGCAGCCGTGCGGGGCAGAGCTTACACCACCCATGGGAAGAAGCACTCATCCGAAGCCGCCTCCGGCAGCCAGCTGGCAGCCAACCCTGGCACTTCTCCATCAGTGCCACCATTCCCCCACCAGTGGAGAACGCAAGCTGGGGCACGGGACAAGCTTTCCGAATTGAATTAGAGTGATTTTGTCTGGCAAGCGGCTCGCAGGGAAGCAGGGCTGGGGACTACTCTGACTGTTTCTGCCTGGGTCTAGTCTGGCCTTCAGTAACCTTCAGATGCCAGGCAGGAGGATGGTGAATGCTCCCCATGACTTCCCATTCCCACATTTTGCACGAGTGCTGTTTTGACTTACCTTGTGGCAATGAAGCATGAACTACAAGGGCCGGATCCTCAAAAGCCTTGTACTTTGCATAGTTATCTATGTCAGAGAAACACGAGTACTGAGAAGATATAAAAAGCTATCCAATTAGCAAGGAAGCCTTTTATATCACAGTGCAGAGATGCAAATGATTTGCAAGGCAGCAGGGAATCAGACTTCAGTAACATACTATAGATATGAAGGATATAAAATTGGATACACAGAGCAGACACTTTTGGCAGAACCCCTGCAATGATTACCTGCTCTCTTCCCATTTTTTCTGTGTGTGCTTTGTGCTTTCCAGGAATCTGACATCAACGGACTACATAAGATAGACGAATAACCTGTGACACAGAACTGACAAGGATTTTCATTGAACAATTGTTTTGTTTGTGAGACCCTGTCTTATTAGGTTCATGTTGTTTAAATGCTACGTTGGAAAAAAAAATCAACACTGGTTACTTGATTTCATTACATCCAGTCTTGACTTTATGCATCAGAAAAATAGGAGCACGTAGGCTCCTGTACCTGTACCACGATTGCATCTCCCATGCACATGTAGAATCACAGAATGGTTTGGGTTGCAAGGGACCTTAAAGATCATCTAGTCCAAACCCCCTGCCATGGCCAGGGACATCTTTCACTAGATTAGGTTGCTCAAAGCCCCGTCCAGTCTGGCCTGGAACACTTTCAGTGATGGGGTATCCACAACTTCTCTGAGCAACCCGTTCCAGTGTCTCACCGCCCTCGTCGTAAAATATTTCTTCCTTATGTCCAATCTAAGTCTACCCTCTTCCAGTTTAAAACCATAAAATTTATTCCTCTTAAACATGGAATTATCTGGCTTTAAAGTCTATGCATCTAAATCTAGCCTCTCTTGGCACTCTGTGCTCTGTATGTACATTTTCTACACCGAATGAAACTATAATTGTATACTGAATAAAATAATAATATTGACATTACATATTTCCACATTGCTTTCATTTTCTGAAGGCTCTAAAAGCCTTCTAAAATGAAAGCGCATACAAAAGGCCAACTGAAGCACAGCCCAAAGCAGAACACAGCTTACCAGCAAACTGTGCTGGCACACCAGTGCACGGAGGTGCCTGTGATGTTTGGACCCCTGAGGACACAGGATATCAATGCTTCACAGCAAGGCAGGCAGACTCTCAAGCAGAGAAACTCTACCTCCTAACTAGGTGGCCAGCCACGCAAAACACTGGTAGCTCCCAGCTACCAGTATATATGCGTGCTGGCCAGTTGGCTAGGCTGCTAGGAGGTACTGGTGTTTGACTGCCCAGGGATCCATCCGAATAAATACTGCCCACCAGGCTCGAGCTACGCCAGACAGCACGTGCTGTGGTATGGCAAGCCTGCACGCGGTCAGCAGCCAGGAAAAGTGGAGCAAGAACTTGGGGGGAAGAAGTCCAGTGGGAAGGACCACTCTTTCTACCATGGAAAACAGTCTCCCCTGAGGGATGCCCCCCTAGAGCATTTTGCCAAGTCGGTTCTATAAAATAGGGCAAAGCACAACTCACTAAATTGAAACTACAGGAGGAGCTAAGGCAGACAGGATTTAATTAGCTGCTTTGAAATCTAGCCAAGAGCAGCAATACACAAGACCTTCTTCTTCCTTTTAAAATAATGCTTTATTGATTTTATACTGATGAATAAAGGATCAGGATAAGGCAGGCGATGCATTTTCTGTTCAATGAATTTTTAGCAGAAATTCTTATTTTTGGCTTAAGATTTTTTGAAACATAGACTGACAAGTTTGAATTGTCATTACAAAAATTAGGGGAAGAGAAAGGGATTGTTTTGTATTTTTGCCAAAACAAAATAAGTAAGCATTCAATTCTGTAGTGAGTGAGTGCCTTGTGGTTTGCTGATTTTTTTTTTTAATTATTATTACTTTTTTCTTTTTCACCAGAAGCTGATTTTACCACTCATCTCCATGGTGCTGTCTCCAGCAGCAGTCTCCCTAGCATGCTGGGGCAATGTATTTGTAAAAAGTAATGAGAAGCCAAATTTCAAACCAGAGCCTGCAGTGGCTAATTAGGTGTTTAAATATGGACTCAGCTGCTATCCAAGTTTGAAAACGGGATCCGTGTTTAGCACTTCCCCTGGCAGCCAGTATTACTCTGGTTTCTTTTCTGTCTGGCTTTAGTCGGTCTGTGTTCAGCAGAGGTCTCCCATTTATGTCCAGTGATACCATGTTTAGCAAAGAGCATTAAGTCAGCTCAGGGTACCCACTGAGTAACAGGGGAAACAAAATTGCTGCTCGGCATAGACCACTTCCTCCACACCTCCTGTGCACAGGCCCTCGTGCTGCTCTCGGCTTTTTCTCTTTCATTAACGGTTGCTTTTGCATTCTGCACACACGTGGAGGAAGCGGATACACCCCGACTGAAAGGAGGGTGCCGTGACAGCACCCTTTCCCTTCCCCACCACACCTTGCTTCAACAAAAGGCTCAGAGGACCTGTGACCGTACCGGCCGACACACAGCTACGTTTAACCTGGCCGGTGCTAGCAGTGAAGTTTTCCTGATGCGGACCTCTTTCACACCGCGCTTGTCTTGCGCATGTCACCCTCCCCTCACCCATCACCACGCTCCCCAATTTCCAGCGTGTTAATTTGCCTGGAGGGCAGAGTCCGCCAAGATCAAACTGCAGAACAACCCGATTGCTATGTGCTCCATTAAAAAACAAGCGATGCAAAACGTGGTGACATGCTGGGGTTTTTAATGAAAGGCCACACAAAATTTCAATGTATGCCGTAGGATGAATCAGTGAATTAAGCAAAACACAGACTTGCTGTATTAAAATGACTAAAGTCTCCTAATGATTTATGTATTAATCTTGCAATACATCATCACCATTGCTTAGTCAAGAATATAAAAGACTATTATTAAACACTCATGAAGCTTTCATAGTCTTAAATTTTCTTTCACCAGGGAATGCAGTGCAAGATTTTTCAAGATTTTTGATAGATTTTGCAGTTTATTTTGAAGCAGCTACAGAAATATATTGCAGAATATAGGTATGTCCTTTCTGGTTATCATAAGCAGTTTCTTTCTCTCTTTCTATGATAAACCAAAGCCTGAGTCCTAAATATTGCTTATTAGATTTAAGCAGACTTCCTGACAGTACTACATATATTTATCCCATAAACACATTTGCTGAGTCTCATCAATTGTAATTTTCCCTCAATTAAAAAAAAAAAAAAAAAAGGAAAATAGAGAGATGGAGAAAAGACAGAGTTGGAGAAATTAGAGTACGAAATTAGAATACTGAGTAATTTCAGTATTACCACTATTACCACTGAAAATCGCCAATTGAAAGAAACAAGCATATGCATTAGTATAATGAAATGAAAATCTAAAGTGTTAATGTTTCTACTTATTCAGATTTTGTTACAGTTTTGTACAGTAGCTGTCCTGTTAACAACTACTATAGGCTACCGTATAGTCACCCATTTCATACACATGCCTGGGTACTTTGGGTGTTCATTGAATAACTATACTTCTTCACGTACATTTCTTTCATATACTTGATATGTAGCCTTAAAAAAAAAAAATATATATTACATATAACAGTCAAGGTGGCCTTAGCATACCCCCGTGTATTTGAACTTGAATACACTGGTAACTGTAATTCGAGTGAATAAGGACTCAAGCATTAGGGACACCAGCAGTGCCCTCATGACCCAGTGATGGACACCTTGGAAAGGAAGGCTACAAGGCTGATAATTAATGGTTCTACACAAGCTGAAAAGCAAGCTCCTCGTGTCCTAGCTGGTCACACCAGGGTTACTTAAGCAGCCAGAGGCAGGTGGCACTTTCAGAGCAGCCCACCTTTCCCTTTAGTTCCGACCCACGGATGAAGATCAACCATGTCTAAAGTTTCTCCCTGCAGTGAGCCCCTCGGTGCCTCGTGCCCCCACGGAGCTCACACACGGCTCTGCCCAAAACCGGGCTTTCTCTGAAATCTTTCAACAGTGGTAAAATAGCATTTTTCTTCCTAAAATTAGAGGATAAGCATAAGGGTAGAGGCTCAGAGCTGGGAGATTCTCTCTCTCTCTCAAATGCTGGTGATGGTCTCACTGGCAGTAGCTGACTTCTTTACAAGTCAGTGACTCCTGCTTTGTGCTTTATCTGCAGTTCAGTAGGAGCCACAAGCTGGAAGCTGGGTTGTGGGTTCTTAAAGCCACGCTTCCCAACCTTCTGCACTTCACACTATAAATACAAAGCATTTAGTGACTAGCCCCTTGTTAGAGTTTGTAGGAAATGCAGCGTGGACAAAAATTAACTTACTGTCTTTGGAGGACTACATTTAGTGAAGGAACCTGGCAGGTCTTTATTATAAAAATGTTTATGAATTAAGCAGGGGCTTGTCACCCTGGGCATTACTGTCATCCAGACGGAATCAATGCATCATTTTTCATTTGGCTGATCCCTCCTCCTAATGGCAGGAGGTGAGATGTCAAGAGCCCTCCTGCTCACTGATTGCCTTGCTGTGTGCAGCTCCATTGCTGTGTGCTCAGCACAGTTCTCAAATGTATGAAACACAGACTCAAAGGCTGGCCTTCTAAAAGTCTCACCAGAATCAGTACCTTAAAAAAAGTCTAATTTTTCTGTTTGCATAAAATTGATGTTAATTTCAAATGTTTTTGATGATTTTAAATATTGATGGCAAGTTCAAGTTGTAATTACTGTAATTCCATTCTCCCAGAAAATATATCTCTTTATAAAGAATGATATAAATTGCCTCCTCTGAAGCATCGTTTCTCTACAGTCGGTTCATATGATGCAGTGTTAAGTATTTGCTAATATTTGAAGTGGTATTTGAGCATAATGGTATCACTTCATTCAATTAAAAATCTCCATCAAACAAATGAATGAGTAAATAAATAGAAGCAAGCAAGGTTTTGCATTGCTGCAGCCAAGAGACAGATCAAGGCTCCAAGACCTACATTCTGTACCCTGGTGACCCCTTTGAGTGATGGGGAAACATCACTGCCACTTATCTTTTAATATTATCTCTTGGATAATCTGGATCTCAGGTTACTGAAGATTGTCACACACCTTTTAAGATTATCTCTGGATTATATCAAGAAGAACTCTGAGGCACTCTCCACCCACTTGTGGAAAGCTTCCTAGCTCTCCTGCAATAGAGCTTTTAAGTTGAAGGAAGCAATGAGTTTGCTTATGGTTTCTTCCAGTAGAACGCACGTAGGGCCATAAAATGGCCCAGTAATAACTTGAACAATCCCAAATCTTAGTTCCATTTTGATAAAATAATTTTAAAACTAGTGTAGACTTTTCCAGACAAGCTGCAGATTCTGGGCTTTTCATTCTGGGACTGAGACGGAACTGTAGGGTCTGCTTATGCATAATAAAGTGCTGCCATTTCAAATCCAGCGCAGTTCACCTTATGTAGTTAGCAGATTTTCAGTAGACTACATGAAATGTGTTGGTATATATGTGAAGATAATGTAAGGTTTCTTTTTGTGATGGGCTGAACACACTGCCTTGGAGATGAGGAGGTGCCGAATGTGTCCTGCAAGTGCAAATGTTCAACACGCTGAAGGACTGGTCTGTCTTACCAGGATAAACGTGGCTTGAATGTACACACAGACTGCAAAATCATTTTTCCTCCAAGGTGTCTACAAATACTAGAGCAGAAAGTCCTATGTCATCACCCTCTGTCCAGAGGAGAAACATAAGACCATCAAGTCTGGCACGACAAAATAATTTTGAAAATCAGTTTTCATTTGTTGAAACAATCTAACAACTTCTGCTTTTTCAAAGTTTTCTTACATAGTGAGGATATGAGTATCACTTCAAACTGAGAGGTAAAACTAACTCCCAGTACGTGAATTAAGAGAAGGACCAAGCTCATAAAGAAAGTCACTATTTGTTAAAATCAGTCATGAGAAGTCTTCCCCTCTGTTGGAAGACAGCTAAGTTAAAGAAGAAATATGGCTGAAATGCCAACAGGTACAGGAGAGATTAAAATGTGGAAGTTTTCTGCACCCATGAAAATGACTCATAGTCCAGACAGCAGGAAAGGCTTTTGTTCTTGTGAGACCCTACGTCACCAGTGGCCCTTGGCCGCTGTCAGAAAAGATGCGGGATTTAAATAAGCGTATGAAAGGGGCCTGTGAAGAGGGGGGTCTTACTTAAGGAACATAAACAAGTCAACTTCAGCAAACAAAAAAACCTGCTAGAAACGAACAACATACAGTGGCTCAAAGTGGTCCATAGCCATCATTGCAAAGCGGTTATTTCAAAGTACCATAAGGGACAGTGACAGCAATCCCTTTCTCTACCGTTTAACCTTAGAGGTGGTTTTTGGTTTTGTTTTATAAATTTCCCACTACTATGTCACCCTGGAACACTGTAAAGAGAGATCTGCAATGGAAAACCAAGCATCTCCTAAGAAGGGGCATGGCATGGCCTGGGGCCAGAGCACATGAGATCTCTTCCATTTGCAAACACACCAGAAGCAAGGAAGTCAGGCAGGTTTGGCTTTCCAGGAAATGATGAGAAGTTTCATGTCCAAACCCTGAAAAACCAACACACAGTCACAGAGCTGCCCTGCCCCAGCCCTCACTGAAAAAAGAATTCAAAGATACTGCTGCTTTGGCAGACTGATTGATTTTTGGTGGCAATTCAGATACTGAACACCCCCTCTTTGAGCTGAGAACCAAAAGATTTTGTGCAATACTCATAGTATTTTAATTTGGACATTTCTGCAGTGCAGTATTACAGCTGGCATCACTGTTAAAAGCTCCTCAGCTTCTCAGAAAGCTACTGTGAGCCACAGCGCTCTTCGGTCTCTGTCCTTCTTGGGAGACTGAGACAGTGCTGTGTACAGCCAGCCTCCACCTCCCATGACAAGAAATGCAGGAGAACCGCAGCACCTGACGCATAACAAGAACAGAAGAAATGGATCAACAAAGCTGCAACTATATAACACATTCTGGCAGTATTGAAACTCCTGGGGGCTATAATATTTCACTTTTACAGTGACTTATTTTATTTAGAAAGTATATTTTTCATAAACCCCACATTTTTTATAGAGAATTTGATTTAATCAAAAGACCAATTTTTCTTCACAGGTTTAAGTATTCAAATGCCTAGCCTGTTTTCCTTTGATAACAGAAGTTCTCCTTCACTGAAAGAAGTGGTTTAGGACAGGGAGCAGAGAAAAGGTTAAGAGTTATCATTTGTAATTGCAGAGGCAGAAGTCTGCCTTTGCCTCCCGCCACTACAGCTTGTAATCCTTAACGGACATGGCAAGACCAGGGATGTATGGTTGTGAAGAACCAGGAGCAACAACAGGGCTGAACCCAGAGTGGATTTGTGGAAGGCAAGCTGATCGTTTTGAATGTTTCCCTTAACACAAATCCAGGGATTTACAGGCACGTGTGCCAGCCTTCCCCAGCTACGCTTAGGCAGCTCGAATGACAACTCTGCTGAAAAGGTACTGTGAGGATGGTGGCAGTTAGAGCAATTGAGAGGAACGCTAAAATCATCTCAATAATCACCCAGGGCCTGAACTCCAAAACTTTTAAGGTTCACTCAGCCTTAATGAGTCTTTTTGCTGACAGGGAGATGTTAAACTAACCTTCCCCTCTCAAGGGTGACAAGCTATCTCCACTCCCTATTCTCCGCAAGTGTGCTGGTTTTGGCTGGGATAGAGTTAATTTTCTTCGCAGTAGCTAGTATGGGGCTATGTTTTGGATTTGTGCTGGAAAGTGTTGATAATACAGGGATGTTTTCCTTACTGCTGAGCAGTGCTTACAGAGCCAAGGCCTTTTCTGCCTCTCACCTCACCCCACTAGCAAGGAGGCTGGGGGTGCACAAGAAGCTGGGAGCGGGCACAGCCGGGACAGCTGACCCCAACTGACCAAAGGGATATTCCATACCATATGACGTCATGCTCAGCACATAAAGCTGGGGGAAGAAGGAGGAAGGGGGGGATGTTCAGAGTTATGGTGGTTTGTCTTCCCAAGTGACCGTTAGACGTGATGGAGCCCTGCTTTCCTGGAGATGGCTGAACACCTGCCTGCCGATGGGAAGTAGAGAATGAATTCCTTGTTTTCCTTTGCTTGCGTGCACGGCTTTTGCTTTACCTATTAAACTGTCTTTATCTCACCCTGCGAGTTTTCTCACTTTTACCCTTCTGATGCTCATCCCCATCCCACCAGTGGGGAGTTAGCGAGCGGCTGGGTGGGGCTTAGTTGCCAGCTGGGGTTAAACCATGACAACAAGTCCCTTTTGCCTCCTCTGTCACTTGAGTGCAGTACATTAACTTTCAAATTACCACCGAACCATCTTGCTGTTTTGGAAAACAGCACGTCTGTGAGATCCACTGTCCTGTGTGCCACAGAGAGTTGACTTCACCCACCCAACCTGCTGTGCAGGAGAGGCTGAGCAGCAGAAATACCCATATATCACATACCTCCCAACACATTGCAATTTTGAACTCATTCAGAAACACTGTGTCCTATTAAATTATTAACCATTATTAATAATCCTTTGTTAAGACCATTAATCCCTTTTAGACAAGAAGGAATTTAACATTGTGACACACAAAGTAGCTACATTTAATTTCCCTGAATACATTAAAGTCTGGCATTACCTTTGTGATAGTAGTGTTACACTGTGTTACTGTTCTTCAGAAACTAATGAACCCTAGAAGTATTTTGGTTAGACAGAACGAAAATACACTGATAAATGTAAAACTAAAACTTTCCAAAGTTGGCATCCTGACTTAAATATTTCTTCATGATTGGTTGCAGGAAAGGCTAGGGGTCACCTGTGGCCTGCAACAGGGATAAAACACATGCTACATATGAACTAAAACTCTGTCTTTTGGATTGATGAATTAATAGCCCAATTTTTTTTTTTTTTTTAAATAATTTACAGAATTTGAGACCTGTGCCTTCACCAATACACTCATTTTTCAGGCCAGCAAGTCAATTTTTGCAATTAATGTTAATTGCTGCAAAAGCAGGGCATCATTTTGCAAAGCAGCAAATCCTTTTGCATTCATACAGAAAACATTTTGTAAAGAAGGACAGAAATACCCTTATGTAGCTGCATTAAGCATTTGAATACTTATCATCTAACTATAGACAGGAAAACTTGGCAACCTGCTGCAGGAAGATGTTTAACTGAATACAGCAGTGTGCTGCAGTTGGTATTTGGTCCTGTCAAGGGAACATGATTAATCTTGCAAATAGAACTAGAATATGCAATAAAAGTCACTGCTGGGAAGCTGTTTAAACAATACAACTCAAACAAAAACATATATTCCTTGAGTAAAATAAAATCTATAATAACATGTATCTATCTTGTTGTCTAGAATTATTACAATTTCTGTAATTTTCACAGCATTTTATTAAACAGCAGTCCAGTGACACATTTCTTCATATATAACTGTGAAAGACTTCTGTACTGACTAAAATGGATTAACAAATAAAAGGGTAATATTTAAAATCCCTCCTACTTCCTCTTACAAATTTTCCTTTATTATTTAAAAATTTGGAAATAAACCAATAGTACTATGCTACTACTACGCTAGATCAGCTTCATGTTTGCTTTTGCTTGAACTGAAGATATCGTACATCCCATAAGTTCTTCCAGTCAGAGAGAACTCAGAAACCACAAGTGATAGAACAGTTGTGAAAAGGCACTGAAAGAACCAACTGGAAATTTAAAAAAATTAAAAAAGCAGCTTTGAAAAAAATGCTGACTCATCAAACCATTCTTAGGGGAAAAAAACTGTTTTAAACAAATGTCCAGCTAAAAAAAAAAAGTAATCTGAAACTGATGGAGATACCTTACTTCAACAGGATGACTTAGAAATTAAAAGTTTGGAGTTTCAGTTTGATCAACATTATACTTCAATTTACAAATAAATTAGAAATAAAATATTCTGAAATCACTGAAATCAATGGTTTGCGTCTGAAAAATGGATTCGTATTTTCCAAAAGTAATTTGACATATTAACTTTTCATTGCTATTCATGGATAAGATTTTCAAAATCTCTGCAATGCTGATGGGACAAAATCCTCAACTGTCTGCTCAAACTTAATACAACTTAATTTACCAACAAACGTCACACGCACACAAGAAGTGAAGACGAAGGACACCACCCATCCAAGAACAGGAGGTCTCCAGGGACTTTGCTAGACAGATTTTCCCAGTAGCATGTGCCACCTCCTGTTACAGCCCTTATGAACCGCCTAGCAGAGGAGATGGACTGGAGCTGCCTGCCCTCCCCAGCATCCTCCCAGGTCCTGGGCAGAGCTGTTTACCCTATTTTACACCAGCTAGGAAGCACATATGGCAGATTTTTGCAATTCCTTTCATTCAATCTCTACTGTCTCTGACACGATTCATGCACTAGGGCTACAGGGAAAAAATACAGAAATTATCTGGGGACTGCACCAGCTTGGAGAGTTACAAAGAACATGAGCTCCTTCCGCAGTGAGAGAGCAGAGGAAAGAGAGCAGAAAACGTGTGACTAACTGTTCCTGAATATACAGCAGACATGAACCAGAAAAGGAGCTGTGTTACTGTGGCTGGGGAGTTCATAGATCTGTGATTCATAGCATTACAGGGCCCATTTGGCATGCAAAAGGAGACGATGATGAAAGGAATAGTTAGTCATGGAGACAAAGCTAGACAGAACACACAAAGATGCTCCCCCTGGGAAAGGGAACATATTCAGTGTGACCCACAGGCTGGGAAAGGGAATAAGGTCGCCTTTTCTTTATCTTCCTTCCTACTTTGGTAGGTAGAGTACTCGAAGGAGTGCCCGCCATCCCAGCCTTGTAAGAGCACCATGAACTCCAGTGCACTGTTCAAGCCTACCTCAACCCAAGAGGATGGCACAATGTTCTTCAAACTTTTGCTAAAACCAGACAGCCATATTCTCTCATGACCATATTTTTTTCTTCTCTCACTTTAGAAAGTATTATTTAAGGCAGGCAAAAGAGGAAGAAAGGACATCCCAGCTATGCTGTTAAGAGTGCACAGTGTACTACCCTCAGCATGTAATTGCTGAAATCACCACTGTTGAAACGCTTGCAGATAGCGCTTGTGTTAAACTTTCACCTCCTTGAAAACAGTCGTATTCGAAGTAGGGATGAAGGAGAATGATTTGCCTTAGGGATCCCCTTGTCGACTCATGTGATTGCTGTTGAAAACGGTCTGGATCTAAAAGACCACAAAGGTGTTTGATGTTCTTCATATATCCTTCAGCAAAAGAACTGGGAGAACAGTCATTGCTCTTGTGCGTTTGCATTTTCAATAACACACTTGAAACAAGCTATGCCCTGCCAGTTTGGAACAAGCTCTGTCCTGCCTTGATGTACCCATGCCATGTCTCTTTTACTGGTGTGTGCGAAGAGGATGGGCAGGAAAGGAGAGAAATGACATTCATAGGGGAGAAATAGGACTGGGCTAGGGGGAGAAGATAAGAGGAAGATAAATGGAGAGGAGGAAATGAACTGGTGAGTGGAAATAAGACACACCCCCCACCAAAAAAAAAGAGGAAAAATGATGAGATAGTAGAGGGAAAAGGCAACGGGACAAAAAAGCTCAAAAGACACAGGTGAAGATGAAACTGTGAACATAGAAATCAGGTAGGCAGGCATGAAGAGAGCGATAACAAAGAAAGAAAAATAATGTAAAATGCAAGGAAAAAATAAATTAACCCTCCTGCCAAAAAAGAGCTGAAAAGAGAAACATGGGATAAATCAGATTGATAAGATGGCAGAAAACAAACCAAAGAGGAAACGCGGAAGACAGTAGCACAAGCTGCATTTAATACTGTTCATGGGACAGACCTTACAACAATTACTTGTTATGCTGTTGCCCTGTGGTCACTGTGATATGGATGACTTCTGGCTTCAGGGCAGAACTCCAAGCAGCAAGTACAAGCAATGGGAGCAATGGCCACAACTGCGACTGCCAGCCCAGAGCCTCCTGAGTGGAAGAACGATCCCATAGAAAAATCTGTGGTAAAGCAAAGAACTGAGCCTCGGTTTACTGTCTCCTTTAAGTCAAGACAGTCTTCTGCCTTTCCTTCTCTGTTGTGTTTGATGGATGGATCCCTCCTCCGCCACCATCACTCACCTCCAGTTTGGACACTAGCCCAACCAAAATCTAGGAATAACGGGACAAGAGCATGGTAAAAAATTCAGTCTGCTGCCACTGGTAATTTTTCCAGCACAGAGTACGGCCCCCTTTCTCCACTGTGAATAAATGACTTCAAATTGTTTTGCTTCCTCCCTGCAAGGTTAGGACTACCTGCCAATCTGGGAACATACATCCAAATTGTGAAATGAATTATGGCCAGCTAGTGCAACTCAAAATAAGGAAAAAGCCAGTATAAAATTTTTAGAAAGATTTCCCATTCACACAAGCGGCAAAACTGAGGGATGGCATCACTGGGAAACTGTGGCAATTCATGGAACACTATCGTATCACAGTGCTCACCATGGGTGTCTTTACCACATCCATTAAAGCTCTTAAATGCTGCTCTGAATCACAAGACATCTCTGAGGCCCCGTGGTATAGGCAATGCCTGTGTATGGTACCCCGCAACAGTCCTCCAGGGTTGCTAAACCACCCGCTCACGCTGTAGGCACACACTCAAACACACAAGCGATCTCACTAGTTTTAGCAGCACTGTTTATGCGATAACTAACTATTTGCCTGAGTGGGGGCTTATCGGCAGTTAGGCTAAAAAAAAACCCAGCAGTATCTTCTTCTACATGAAGCAATAAAAGGTTTGGAGCCGAATCCACAGCCCCCTCTGGGTCCCACCAGTGTGCCTGTATGCTCAGAAAGCAGGCACCGCTGCTGCCCCCGAGCAATTCAGAGCATCCATGTGGGAAAGAGCAGGCAAAATCAGCCAGAGTCTGTCGTCCTTTATGGCTCTTCTTACACCAATAAAGTTGAAATGTAAAGGGCAGGGTTTGGCGCAAAAGCTGCAGGTAAATCTCACTGGTATATTATTATTTTTTACAACAGATCGGTCATGTTCATGCTCAACCGTAACTTCCCTAACTGAAACATTTCTGGTTCCTTTAACATATGAGTTAATAATGATGAATCACAGGTAAGGATGATCCTAAATTAAAGAGGCACAGTACAAGGCCTTGCTATAATCAAGGAAACTACTATTATCTAGAGACACAGAACAGCCACATTTAATTTTGCATTCTGCCCTTTAGCCCGAAGAAATACTAATTACACTCCCCTTAGCCCCCTTGCGTGGTGCCATCCAGCACATGCCCATCAGAAACAATGAATACATACCTCAAGTGAAGAGTAAGGGTAATTTCCTGTGGTTGTTTTACAAGCAAGAGATTAAACTGCCAGTACCCTGCAGAGTTTAAACAATGTACTTGTAATAAAACTGATGCCGTAGTATGTAATCAGAAGTCAAACAGAAAGTTTGACATGCTTAATGCAGCATTCATATGTAAAATGTCTGCAGTGGAAACAGCCCAGCTCTCTAATTTCGGTCTTTGTTCCAAAATGAAACCTCAGGTCAGGTGCCTCTGAACACGTGCTGAAGTCCCTGTCAAAGGACGGAGAAGGAATTTCTCCAGGGAAATGATGCAAAATTCAGCCTGGCTCTGTGCAGGCAGAAATGCTCTGGAGCCCATCAGAAGATAGGCTCTGTGTGAGCCTGTTAGTAAGCATGTAACTGCCACACGTGACTGCATGGGGAAATTTTGAAATGTATCTATCTCAGTTATCCTGCCCATTCCTCAATTAACTGAACAACTCTACACGGTTCCTTTATGATACCAGAGACATTCACCACATCATTTGATGTCTTCCTAATGTTAGAAATATCCCACAGACATTCACCCACAGTTTTCCTAAATGCAAGTAATTGGACAGGATACGGCCATGCATTTTAACCCATCTTACTGGGTTAAAAACCCAGGACGGCCGTGCACTCGGATCTCGGTAAGCTCTCAGGGAAGTGCAGGGGGTGACCCAGACAAGAGCCAGGGCTCCAGCATTTGCAGTGGATCACCAGGCTGATGTGTGAGAGGGCAAGCACCACAGGGACGGGAGGGATGACACAGCCCGGGGACGGGAGGCAGGCGGGGAAGCTGGAGAAGGGCTGTGAGGGAGGCAGAGGTGGGGGACCAGAACGCCAGGAACGGTCCAGGACAAGGCGGAGGCCGGAGGCGGAAGGAAGGGAGGATGGGAGGTGTGCCAGGAGCTGCAGGCCAGCGCGCAGAGCTGGCGGGGAGGAAGGAGCAGCAGGCAGCGTGTGGGCCGGGCGAAGCTGCAAGGCAGCCGGGCAGGTGGGGCCAGCTGCCCCCCCAGAGCCAAGTCAGCAGCCCTGCGCTCAGCAGGCGGGGAGCTAGCGGCCACAGGCATCTGTCTGCGCCCGTCTGAGGGCACGATCAGGGCCTCTACCTATGCATTCACTTGAGGACGAAGTCTATTAGCATTCGCCCAAGCCATTTTAAAACATCCCAGTTATTGAGAGTCTCCCTGGTTTGGCAGTGAGGAGTCCAGGCTCTGCACCACAGCCGTCACCGCAGTGTAAGCATCAGAAAGGAAGCCAGGCTTTCAAGGTTCAGAATAAAAGACTCAGTTTACAAAGTTATAAATTATTTGTATCTTTGACTGAAGGCTGCAAGCTTTGCTCAAGTCTGAAAGATATTTAGCAACTGCTTGAGAATCACTGTTCATTTAAAAAAAAAAAAGAAAAAAAGGCAACAATCCCTCTCCCCCCATTCAGTATTTGGTAACAATTCTCATGGAGTTTAATCTGCACACCCTTACTGCAGATCGGTGAATAACAAAAATGGATGGGTACCTGCTTTGTAAGTCGTTCAGGTGCAATTTGCCTACATAATGGGTGGCTGATGAGACAGTGATGATCCTAGCGTTGTGACTGTGCGTTCCTGATTGCTTCAGCATATCCAAGAGGAGGTTAGTCAACAGGAAGTGTCCCAAGTAGTTCAAGCCGAAGTGCTCCTCAAACCCATCCTCCGTCTTCCTTTCAGGGACCAGCATCACCCCAGCTGGAGGAGAAAGCAGAGGTAAAACCTGTTGATTTATTTCAGAGAAGGAGCAAGCTAGGAGCACGGATCTCCTGCCGCAGAGTGTAAACACGGCATTTAGAGCAATGAGTGATTGGTGATGGCGTGTGAAGTGTAAAGCCGGCACTGATTGATTCCTGCCGAGAAAAATGTCAAAACCCTCACTTCAGTTCGTTTATCCAGAAAACAGGTAGACTGACTCCTTCCCTCTCTCCCTCCCTGCAGAATTGTGAGGATAAGTGAGTTAATTTGTGAAAAGTGTTTTGAAAACATTGAAAGTTGAGTTAACCCATTGCTGTCGTGCCAGAACTCAATGCTGCAGATCCACAACAATAATTAATCCATCTACAATAGGTGGGAGCTGTGTGATCCCAACAACATTCCTTCCATCAAAGAGCTCAGAGCAGTGGAGGCAAGACCAGGCTAAGCAGCAGACCTGCTCTCCCAGACGGCTTTCTGCTGAGTCCTGGCTGGAGTTTAAAGATCTGTTGAGTCTTTGTCTGAAATGTGCAACTTCTACCTCATTGGTGTGTGTGAGAAAAGATGTAGTAAATTTACTCAATATATCTTAATTACTGTGCTTACAAGCAGCTGCATATTGAAATGAGTTTTTGAATGCTTATTTTGGCAATATTTTTGCATATATTTCTAAAAACCACAATTTTCAAACTCAGTGCCTAAAATAAGTATCCACATCCCTAGCACACAATGTTGATTTCAGCATCGTGCAGAGAATCCTGAGCTCATGCATAAACTATATCGTGTACTGAGGCTGTGTGGGGGATAGCTATCCCGTTCAATTATAATGTGGACTTGAATGTTATAAATTATTCTTAGTTTATTAAAATTTAATTATCATACAAGTGGACCTGACCTTTGTAATTTACATATAGATGGACGTGGCTCATGCAGAATAATGTTGAATAATAAGAAACATGGATATGGTACAGCAGAAAGGCCACCTCTGCTCACAGACATGAGACAGTGTCAGCTTCATCCTCGTGCTACTTCATGTGTCCATTAAAAAGCCTTTAACATGCCATTTCTTGACATCAGCTCAATAATGGCATATTAAATTACCATTTTAAATTGCACATGCTGCGCATCTGTACCATTCCTTCTTTGGGGGGGTCCCACCACCTGACAGTCCTGCTTCGTTACTGCTGCTCGGGCTGAGGAGGAGATATTTTCAGGATCTTTTTAGCACGGCCAACACCCATAGCGATTCACCTATGGCTGCCTATTGCTTAACGAGGCAACTGGAGAAGCAGCGTGAGGGGAAGAAACGAGAGACGACGACAGAGCAAACAAAAGGTTTGGGTGTAACACAGCGTACCTGCATACAGGGACCTTACGACTGAATGTGAGCGATGCTGGCTGATGGTACGATGAAAGAAACACAACACAAATTACATGACCGGGCTCTACAAAAGCTCTGATTGGCATCTCTCTCTGTCATTACAGCCACTCTCCCAGATCCCTCAGAATGACAGGAAAACCCAGCTGCCAGGTGTGGTTTCTCTACCTGTCAAATCTCAACTTTAACAATGGAAAGACACAAATTAGAGGGTGTCTGGTCGGATGTCCCGTTGTTTTCTCCTTCCTCAGCAGCACTTACTCTGATGCATGGTGCAACTGCTCACAGAGTTGGAAACAGATTTCCATTTCCTCCATAATCTGCATATGTGGCATATAATGACATCCAGAACAGTGGCCGGGACTGAACACTGGCGTGAAGGTTACGGACAGACAGAAAGGTGAAACAAGTCTTGCTGAGACTTCTTCTTGTTTTCTGGGAAGAAGGAAAGTGTGGGAAGGGCAACAAACCCCAAGCTCCCAGACCAAGTCTCAGCCTGCTACAGTGCAAGTTTTAGCAGAGATGGGGCTTAGTGCAAGCTGTTGGAGGGCAGATGGGAACATCTCTGAGCACCCGGGCTGGTACACGGAAACAATTTGCATCTCTCTGCGGCCCATCCTGCCCTCCAAAGCTCTGACACTTGGAAAAGGCGAGAGGAAGCAGTTTGACAGAGGTCTACTTACAGCAACGCTGGTAAAATGCAAGCCCAAGAAAAAGAGGCCAATGTAAAACAACCCTGGCACAGCAAAGCTGATGTGAACCCCAAATGCTGCTTCTGCATCTGCCGGGGCTGCTGCAGGGCTCGCTATAGGCACCGCCATGCACACACACACTTCTGCCGGCCAAGTCAGATGGCGGGATGGAGGAATTCGTCTGGAAAGAAGTACAGTAGATGACTGCTACACATTCAGCTTTGCATCACGACCAGCAGGCAAACCTGGGGAGGCTGTCACCACTCACATCAGCCCCGAGGATGCCTGTGCTACAGCAACTGCCCCCTCGACCTTCGGAGAAGCATGGGATTTCAAGAGCACACAGAGGCTCTGTCCTCCACCCCAATTAGTCTCCACCATCTGTGCTGCACAGCCTGGAAGCAGGAAACAGACCTAAGCTCAGGTCAGGAGATGGAAAAAATTTACACTTGTGCAACGCACAACTGTTAAAATACACATTCCCGAAAATTATTTTGCTCATTCTTCAGGAGCTTCCTCTGAGCAGAAACTGTGGTCAAGCCCTTGAGCAGGCACAATCACCTCTGCCTGCATTTGTTCCTACTACAATTCCCTTTTTGTCTTCAAGAGCTGGTCAAATAATTTTAATCCAAAACACCTTTGAATGATTTTTTTTTTTTTAAAGCCTCTCATCTTTGAGGTGGTTCATATCAAGGCTATAAAAAAATCTTGCCCTGCAATTTGAGGGCAGTTTCTCTTATTTGAGGAGAAGCCATTTTAATTCACTGAGAGCAAGGGTACAAAGGAATACCCAAAAGGCAACTGAACCTGGCTGCTTCTTTGACAAAAGGGACAACCTTGTAAGTGTAGCAGCAAGCTCTCTTTTTTAAATTATTAACTACCTAACATTCAGGAGATACTAAAAGTGGCATGCTATTGATTTTCTTTTGTCCGGAAACGTCATCAGCTTTACTCTGGGGCCCCAAATGGTAACTCAGAGAATGAAAGCTGCTTCTATTTTTAATTCTTTCAATTAATCCAATACTATTTGAAACCTTAAAAAATGCCTTTTGGTTGTTTTACCTCTTCATTGTAAACTAAGAATGATTTTGCTTATTCTTCTCGTATGGAATCCAATCAACCCAGTATCTTTCTGATTTTAATTATCAATAGTCAGTCTCCTCAGTTTTTTGGAGCGCATGTGAAATTTGAAGTGGCAGCACACAAACCATTAATGTCAAACACCTCAGTTCTGATACAACTTTCTTAATTGTTTTTCCCTCTGATTTAGCTGGATTGTTTCCAGAAGATTTATTTTTAAAAATGTCACTGATATCAGCATGGCATTAGAAAATTAATTAATAATTAAGCTGAACATGAGCTTTTACTTTGTAATTGATTAGCTGTTATTGAAATATTCAGGCGAAAGACTGACTATGCATGCAGAAAGATGCCTAAATGACACATGGATGTGTGATTTTGCAAAAGTAGAAATAAATTAGAATAAGGAAAATATTTCACTGCACAACTACGCTGAACAACTGTTCTTCTTGTAGATATAATACATTCCAATGTGCTGCAGTTATGCATTTACTGTAATATGTTCAAATTATACACATTTTAATTAGCTATAATGAATAAAAAATATTCTATGCTTTTTTACTTTTATGACTATGCAATAGTCATATTTTTCTCTCAAAGATTGAATACACCTCAAGAGCACTGTCTTTGTAAACAGTCATTATCATGATTTTCTGTATAAGTTTCTAATGAAACTCTTGGTTTGGGATCCATCAATGAATTAGTCTTAGGTGATTTTAAGAGCATAATAGATCTGATAGTGTACACAGCATAACCAAAAAGTTTATGACAGTTGTAAATATTACAGGCCAGGCATACCATATTTTACTGAAACCAATATAGCAGAATTTGTACCATGCCTGCCTGTACTGCAGATGATTGCAAACATTGCTGTAATTCCTGTACCTCCCACTGCAAAGACATCCTTCAGCTCCATTATAAAATATGTTTTCAGAGCTTTAAAAATACAAGTATTTCACTCATCTAGATTTATTTACAGTCAGCTACTTGGAGGTTTTTAAAAGTAGTTGTCTCAAACTCACTGCAAAAGAAAGATTTAAAATCTCTTTTTCACATGCAGAACAATATGTCTTCCTTCCCAGCCAGGCTCACAGAAGAGGGCCCCCCCATGCAAGTCCTTTTATCCCCAGCAACCCAAAGACTGTGCAGACAACGTAAGAGGTCAGCTGCATACACTTACATGTAACACCTTCACAGTAGGAGGT
The DNA here is from genome assembly GCF_000690835.1 of Fulmarus glacialis. Lineage (NCBI taxonomy): Eukaryota > Metazoa > Chordata > Aves > Procellariiformes > Procellariidae > Fulmarus > Fulmarus glacialis. The sequence goes on along the minus strand of NW_009199685.1, from coordinate 57,683 downwards.
GAACCTATATAATCACATTCTCCCAGTTCTTGCTATTTACAAGGAAGAGATACATACTGTACCAAAAAAGTTCCCAAGGGGAAAACTTAATAGAGACAGTAACTCTAAGTAAAAGTACAAAGCCTTTTCTCCATACAGGCTTTGTACTGATGTAGCTGATTCATTCAGCAGCATTTTCTGTCCCATGAGTGCAGCCACACGAGGCAACCCACCTCACTTAAGAGTGTCAAAACCGCTCTGCTCTGCACACCCATATGCCAAAAGATCTATGGGTGGATCTATCTAGGTATAGAATAGTATAGCCCACTTCTTTCCTGAATAGCGACAGCTATAGTGGAGTGAACATCTCAATAACCACATAGCAGCATCCCCTCGCTAGGCTGCCTATACTAGATTGCTCGTTCCACCTCGTTCAGTTGGGCTATGCTATCCCAGAATAAGCCTGTCCTGTGGATCTCTCCTGGCTAGTGAGCAACGAGAAGGTGCAATGTCTTATTAGAAGAATTGCCCCCAGAGCACCTACTGGAGACACAACTGTACTCACATAACTGCTTTTTACAGGTATGCCTCGTCTGGGCTGCAGAGAGGTGAATTTACAGCACTGCTGCAACACACTGCTCGCTAAGCTAGGTCCGTAACCCAGAGCCCAGCGCTGGTATGCTGCACACCTATTGGTATCCCAGAAAAGCATTATGCGTCTAGACAGGACCACACACAGAAGCCAGATTAACAGTATATGAAAGCTGAAAAGGCAAAAATCCAAACAGTTAAGAAGAAAAACACAAAAATACAAATTAAGCTTGGTACAGCTCTCCAACGCTACGGTCCTATTTCCTATCTCCCCAGAGGGACTGGTGGACGTTATTCAGACTTTTGCGTTTCCTAATATCTTCTGGAGCCCTGTATATATGTATTGCAGTTTTCTAAAGCAAAGTGGGAGGAAACTGAAGCAAAGCAAGGAATTTTATCCCATGGTGTAATGATGAGACCTAGATAACCAATGCAGTGTGGACACTAGGTCACATCGCTGTCAGCCTGTCTGGCATCAGTGGCGGGACAGTGTCCCATGCATGGACTCTTCCCTGCAAGGGACCGGACACCGTGAAAACCGGTTTGATAAAGAGCTGCCGAGCAGCAGGGCAGCCCCGGGACCGAGCCCCGGCCTGCAGAGAAGAGCTGTCTCCAGTGGGTTCAGTCTCTTCTGCCTCTTCCCAGAACAAGGTCCTCCACAGGAGTCTGCCTGAGCCTCTGCTGCAGCACTGAGCAAATTCCCACTAGCTCCCGTCTCCTGTTCCCTTGCAAGGGGCTCTGCACCTCTGCGTTGCCATTTTGGCATGCTGGCTTCCTAATAGCTCTCCCAATTCCCCATGCTGGCCAAAATGCAACAGCCCTGCCAAAGCCAAGAACAGTATGCCATTTCCCAGCCAAAGCTCTGGGCTGCGCTCCCCTCCCTCCCCTACCCCCAAAATCCGGTGACCCAACACTGATCTTATCAAGGAACAGCATGTATGCGGGAAGGAGGGGAGAGGCTCAGCCCCAGACATGCCTATCAGCTTCATCTGCCTCTCTGCTTCCCTGCAAACGGTAAGTTCATTCTCCCTAATTTTCTTACCCAGCCACTCTAGCTCCTTTGTGTCTGAATCTCATGAGATCTCACTCTGCATCCTGCAGGCATCTGCCAGTCACACGCCTGACTCGCCCTTCCCTTGCTCCTGAGGCTGGTTTCCTTACGGGGCCGCGGTCTGAGCTCTGAGGCTCCCACCAGCTTCCCCATTCCCTCGTCAATATCAACCAGGTGTGATGCAGGGGTAGATGAGAATTAAGTTGTTCAAGTTATGTCGAAGTCGGTGGCCTGACAGAAGAGAGAGGTTCCAATCACATCCCCACCGGGGAGGATAATTCTCATCTCTGTTAAATGTCAGTAAACTCGCAAAAAAAGACATCAGTCAAGAATTCCCTCACTGCAAGAAAAGGTTCAATCAGTTTGTGCACAACAGAGACTCTAGTCCTCAAGATAAGGGCTCAATCCTCCTGAATTATGTGGTGTCTAAGCACTTGCAAACTGACTGAGACCTCTCCTTATAGTTCAAACATGCCTAATGCCTCTCTTCATCCTCACTACCCACCCCAGCTCCCTTCCCCCATACTTGCTCTCCTATGAATTTCCTCATATTGAACAGGAATATGCACTACATTCATAGTTTAACTCTGTTACAAAGTCTTTCAATCAGCAAACTCAAATGTATTGCCATCAAGTTTTCCCCCGTCCTAATGGTTCCCACCTGACAGTCCTGTTTCCCCGCATCAGCTCTTCACTCCATCTTCTGCTGTCTTCCCTTATAATCTCCCAGCCCCAACTGCCTCTCTTTTATTTGAGTTCTCCACACCAAGGCTTCTCGTATAAATCTGCCTCTCTTGGAAGTTACGGTCTTGTCCCATCTGCATTCAAACCGGGCTTCTTCCTTTTCCACGATACGGATTTTGTCTCTATGCCTAAAAATGCAAGAGCCAGCTCTTCCAGACAGATGAGGTCACTAGCCAATTGAGGTCACCAGCTACATCAGCTCACCAGCCATGTCTGGTGAGACGTTTAGGTCCTGAGAGTGCTGAAATAGCGTCCCAGCTCCACAGTCGCGTTCCAACTGTATATCAAGGTAAAACCCAGAGACCTATCACCTCCCATCCACCTCTCCCCACCCCGTAGTCTGCTTTTCATGGGACAGAAACTTGTCACGGAGATCACGAAGGACCCAGGCCCCCAGTCTGGACAGCGGAGAGACCAGGAGGAGCCTGAAGCGAGCCACAGTGCCCATCTCCACCCCAGCTCAGAGGTAGGCACAGGGAGCAGAGGGGACGCTGGTGCCCAGCCTCGCTGCCGGTGCCTGTGCCTGCACGCAGTACTTCCCACCATGCTTGTGACTCCAGCAGAAAGACCTGCTCAGTCTCGACTCAGGACATGCTTGGTACAGGCAAAATCTTTAGCGATTAAAACGTAAAAGACAGTTTTCAAACTGCAGTGCTTAACAGGCTTCTGACCCAACCCAGCATGGGAATATTCCACGGGTGGCGAAAGGTGCATCTGCCTCTGACACAAAGGCAGCATCTTGCCTGCATTCAAGTCCCCATTCCAAACTGTGATAACACCAGAGCCTTTCTAAAGAAACTTGCCATCATTTTTTCCATTAAAAGAAAAAGAAAAAAAAACACCCCAAGATGTTTTTCATATCGTTCTTGGAAACAGACTGACTCTTTTATCTGGGATTACAAAAAATTAAATAAAAATAAATTAGCCTTAGGCAAATGCTTGGCATGGAAACTCTAAGCCCAAACATTAAAAGTTTGGCTAACTTGTGAAGAACTGAAAATTGAGTAATGTCTACTGCCAGTGCTCCCAGACCCACCTATAATGCTCACAAGGGAGAATTGGACTGTATTAGCTGTGCCAAAGAAGATAAAGCAATGCATCTTTCCACTGAAGACAAGCTCGTAGTTTATCAGTAGGTTAAAGAAAAAAAAGAAAAAAATGCAGACAATCCACATTCAAGGACTATGAGAACAACAACCAAATCTTGGTAGGTTCAGTACAAAACTGAACAGGCTGCAATACCTCCTTAAGAACAGATTCACCTTCTGATTCAATGTCACACTGCCACATAGGGAACACACAGGCTAGTTCCCTGGAAAATGCATCAGTTAAAAAAAGAAAATATGATCCACAACTGAGGTTTTGTTTTCACACTAAAATAAATCAGAGCATTCATAATTGGGTCTGGCTGAAAAAAAAAAAAACCTTTGTTTCCTAAAAATATTCTCAGTAAGTGTTCGGTTGGCACAATGGTGAGTTATCCCACTCACAATCAGAAAATAGGAAAGTCAGTCACAGCTTTCTAATTCAATAAGAAGTTCTCTTAGAAGTAAAATATCTTGTTTTGCAATTTGTATAAAAAATATTTTTATCTAAAAGCTATGAAAGGATTAGGTAAGAATAAAACATGGCTCACTCCTGCCTCTCAGAAAAGCCAGTGGCAAATGTTCGACACACTTAAGTAGAACCGGTTGGGTTTCCTAATCCATCAATAGCTGAATTTTGTATCTGTCTTCCACTGATAAAACATTCACATTCAGGACATAAAAGCAAATGGGTCAAGAACCTGCAGCATGTGGAGCCTAAGATATTTCCCTTTTCACAAAGTATTTGATATCACAGACACAGAAAAGGCTTTGGAAATAATTAAAAAGACAAAGATAGTATCAAACAAAAGTCAGGATTTTCATGAATGAAATCCTTAAAGTTTTAAAGTCAGAAGTAGCCTAAAGTTACTCTCTTCTAATTTACTAGTTCTTCTAATAAAAAATAAACCTTTTATAAGAAATCTGGTATCTTTATGCAGGACACATATCATTCTGGCAGACAACAATGCTATTCAAGTATAATAAAAGCTCTAGCTGATGACTGCTGCTGAAAATCTGGGCACTAGGTAAGTGCTGGCATTGCACAATCCTTGGTTGCTCTGAACAAGCTGGGTTGGATACCGTCAGCAGTATCATGGTGCTCTGACACATGTGCCCAGACAAGTTACTTCCAGTACCCAAGGCACCTAATACCTGTAAAGAGCAGTGTGTGATCAGCCAGCTTCCCCATACTTTCCACCTCTCTTATAAAGATGACCTCTTCTGAAAAATCTGAGTAAATGGCATCTGTCATGCACTGAGCTTCTTCAAAAAATATGGCTTTGAGAGTATCTTCTCATTTTAGAACACAATTAGTGCTGCATGTTAGTGTCCTTATGAATCTTCTAGTTTTTCCCATCATCCATGGAATATCCATTTTAAGCCAATTCCCCACGCACCTCTAATTACCTTTTCCAGCTCTAAATGTCTCCCAAAGGCCCAGCACTCCCATGATGTCTAGTATCTATCATCCGTTACATACAGGTAAAGGGCTACTTGCCCTTCTGCTTGCCCTCCTCTCTCTTTCTTCCTGTCCCTCTACATCTTTTCCACCTCAGCTTTACTTATGTACTGTTCTAATTTGTCTTCGAGGTAGGATAAAGATGAAACATGATGCTGTAATCAAGACACTGGAATGAGATTCATCAGATATCAGATCCTGAGTTCACCACAGCCTTTCTGTGTGGCTGGAGGAGAAGCATTATTTTTTATGAAATCCAAGGTCCACTGGAGTCAACAGCAACCCTCCTCACTAACTTTGCCTCAAGGCCTTCTCCAGTGAATTTCCACTTCTCTGGGGTTTCTCTCCTTTTCATCGTACAGCCTGTGTAGCCTGCAGCTGCTATAAAGAGGAGAGGTGGCTCTCACCTAATCCAATGGGACAGGATCTTTTTGTAGATCCCACTGTGATAACGTAAGTAACTGTTGTTAAACCTAACTAATCAATAATACCTGTGAATAGGTAGGTACCTATAAAATTGTTTGTATTTGATGTATCCACTTGTTCCCACCCCTCAAATCTCACTTCTTCTAAGATCTGATCCTGCAAATACTCAAACACAAGAATAATTTAATATGTGATCAATCATGAAAGCATCAATGGGACTATTCAAATGGCTCCCTGCAAAGGTTTATCGCTGAACAGCACATGCTGAACTGTGTGTAGGTTACACAAAAAAAATATATATATTTCACATACTTACCTACTGATACAGCTCTTATTGTGCCCTAGGAACTAAAGAGGGAAGCTTATAGAGACTTACTCATTCTATCAAGAGACTGAGATTTCTCAGATGATCCACAAAGTACGAAATATGAACATCTAAATTATCCAGCAGTTCAGAAAATACTGATTTTAAATTGGCTTAGATAGGCTTCAACCTGAAATATATTAACTGCAATCTGTCTACAATAGGTTAATAATACACTGAAATCTCTAAGGGGTTTTTTTGTGTTTGTGTGCATGCCAAGGAATATACTAAATGTCCTCCTCATTTTCTCCCCTTCCTATCCTAACCTGTAGCCAGAATCACAAACCATTCAATGAACTGCAACAGAGAAGGTAGTTGGTATTTAATTGTTAATGAGTTAGACCGCACATGTTTGGTATCTGTAGGTATCACTAAAAATGTTGTGATTTTGGTGTTAGTTCTCTTGGGTTTGAGATCATTAAGTACTGTAAACAATGTATAAGTAAAAACATTAACTACAAGGTGCTGAGAAACATTTCTAGCACACAGAGAAAATGACTGACTTCAAGTTAGAAAAAACCTCTCTGGCATGAAACAGTGACTACTGCTCGTGGAATTTTATGAAGTGTTTTACTATCTGTCCCTTTTGCAACCACAGGAAGATAGCAGACTTTCTAATGTGTCTTAAGAGCAATACCATTTTAAGGAATGTATTAAATAATTATACTAGTGTACATGCTGTAATTTGCTAAATGCTTTTCAACTCTACAAAGACACAGTTCTTTTCAAAAACAAAAACAAAAAATTGGCACCCAATTGCTAATTAGTGGACTAGAAGACATGTTCTTCTGACCTTCTGTCAGATTTAAGTTTTCTAAACTGCTTGTACTGCATCCATCTTTCTGTGGCTCATAGTTCAGCTATGTAGTTTACTTATTTTTTTCCTCAGAAAATGGATTTGTTTTCTGTGTCATAGCATTTTTCTCTTTTTAGCACTAGCATATTATAGTTAAAAAAAAGTTTATGTAATAGTCTATTTGCATCTTTAATATGTTTTGTTTATTTTAAAAACCAAGAGCTGAGCATGCACATTACCGATGCAGAAAGCATAGTAATGGAACAACAGACCTTTACTTGTCAGCTGAAATAATGTGTGCATTCAACCAAATTTTTCCTTTTAAATTAGAAATTAGAAAGTTAAATGTATATGCCAAAATCAGCTATAACAAAAAGAGAGGAGGTGACCCTAGTACACTAATCTCCATTTTGAACGCCCTAAATGTTCATGTAAGACTTCTCAAAGTGCCTGAATTAGTTGGATACCTAAACCTTACCGAAATTTTTGTGGGACCTGGGTGTCTAGCTCTAGAAGAATACTTTGAAACTCAGGATTTTAGTATTAATTTAATTTCCAGCTAGATCCTTGAGCTAGGCAAGTGATGAAGAGCAAGTGATGGAGATACATTTTTTTTTAAAAAAACACCAGTGACCTGGAAAACTGCTGAATTTCGTAATGATCTTAGGTCAGACATGTAGTATTGATTATTTACCTAGCACAGTAATTCATGCCAAATCACCTGTCTTTAATAATATTTCAATGCTAACTTCATAGTTTGCATTATTGTATAATGTTAGAACGTTCCTCAATTCATCTTGAAATGTTTGGCTTTTTGATAGGTTCACACAAGCCCACAACAAATATCATATACCTTCACATACATGCAGGATATATATTCATGGAGATAAGATGTGGAAAGATCACTAACGTATAGATATGACTATATCAATCAATTTAAAATATTTTGATTTAAAGCAATTAAATAATACTAATATAGCGTGCAAAAAAGTGCAATGTAACAGTTCTTGGCATTTTTACATGAAATGTAATAAAAGGGTACAGTCCTTGATAATAAAACGCTTGGCCCTATGAAGATAGAGAGGAAAATTCTTATGAGGTTGCTGATGGTCTGATTCAGAAGTCATGGGACCCACACAAAGTCTGATTTTCAAAACCTAATGGAGACTTTCCATTAGCCCCAACAGACTTTGGGTCAGACTCTTAAAAGCGTATGACTGCCTACAAATGCATTGTGCAGAAGCCTGGCCCACAGGCTCTTCCCCATATGCTAAAAAATAAAAATACCTCTTCATATCAAGAATGCTAGAGCTTCAAGATCGGTAAGAAATAAGAAAGTAGTAGGTGTTACTAAGAAACCTACTATTCTAGATGCATACACTGAGACATAAGAAAATCAACCATGTCATTACGAGATGTCCTCCAAGACATCTAATGGTCATGCAAAATGCCTTCCTATTGACAACATAGTTTTCTGACAGAAAGCGTACACACTCACTGACAACATGCCCAACAACTCATTCCCATCGGACTTTTAAATATTGCAAGCATTGTCCTCTTCCAGGCACCCAAGCTTGTGTCCAGGGGATCATGTGGTGAAGGCAGTGGAGCCGGCAACTGTGATGAGGCTTTTGAGTGAGTAGTGTCTCCAGCCCTACAGTCCACAATGGACTGAATCTTCCTCCTTAGTGTATTGCATTACAGTGAAAAAAATGACAAAAAAAGGAAAGAGGAAGGGAACGGGAAAAGGAAAAGCCTACCAGTTAGCCCAAATATCAGCATTTGTCTTGGATGTGCTCAACACTGACGGAAAGCCAAGAGAAGTTGTTCAAAGGTTTTTGCATCAGGCCATTTCTCCTCCATTAGGTATGTTCATTTTCTTCTTGTGAAACTAGTAACAAAACTAAATGCTACAGATTATTTACAAGAGCAAACAAAAAGGACCGAAAAAAAAAACGGCGTGAAAGAGCTTTCAGAAGTGGAGACTGGTGACTTGCCAGGTAATGGTCGGAGACTAACCTAATTATATGGGAGTCTCTACAGCAGCTTTGGTCGTGGTTGCTTCTGTGATTCTGTTAAAGATTCAGCAAAAAGCAGAGTTGGACCATTCGTTTCATTGTAGTTTCTAACAGAATTTTCTCAAACGACAGATTTCTCTTGCCAACTGTATTTGGTAACCAAGTGTAAGTGAAATCAAAGGCCCTTCTTACAGGTCACGAAAATATAGACTGATTCAGGCAAATATTAGTCTCAAGCTTCTTTCTTAGAGAAGCTTTGGGCCTCGCATCATATTAGGCTCATTAGGAGATCTATTTTCATATAACTTCGTTTCTTAATTAAGAAGACATATTTAACTACAATTTTCATCCATCCTGCTTCAGCAGCAGCTAGGACAGAACAAAATCCTTTACTCAAGAGGGCTTCCCAGCTGTGCTGTTGCTTCAGACCCATCATTTCTCCCCCAAGCTGCCCTCAGGCGTCTGCTGCACAGTCCTGGCTTTGCTCGTGCAGACAAAATCAGTGGACGGCAGGGGATGCCTGATGCGTGCATAGATCTCAAAACCTTTTTTTCCACAAAATGCTGTTTTTTCAAATAGTGTTGTTCCCATCTGTGTAACAGTTTGTACTCTGCATCTTTAAAAGTAGGCATGTAAAACTGGAAAGATTTTGTAACCAGGATTAAATATCCACTACCTTTAATTATTGCACAATTAAAATAATAATGGTAGGCTTTTTTGACTAATCAAATAAAAAAGAACATTTAATTGAACATTTCATGAATGTTTCACATCAATCAGGAAATAAAATACTCTTGAATTTTCATTGCAATATTTGCTTGTGTTACTGAGAGCTCTTTAAGGCATCAATGAATGTTACAAACCCATTTATTTACAGCATGTTTGCCCTCACTAGGTTTGAAGGGTGCACAGGAAAACAGAAAATGTTCCAAAAATACTGTGGCTATAAAACATAATTAGATGGCAAGTATGTGAACAACAAAAGTTAAAATCCCTGAAAGTAATGAGATTCATTTGATAATTGTATGAATGCAAGATAAATTTTGTCCTTTTAATTTGTTCTCTGACCACTGAGGACGCAGCTTTATGGACAACTTTCCAGCAGCACCTTGATCTAAGCAGTGACTGCTCTGAAGTCTCTGGATAATCTGCTAGATTATATTTCAGATGGATTAACCCCCCAACCCAGCTCACCAGGCAGCCACAGTAAACACATGTGTTCATACAGGGAAAACAGAAGGGGAGAAAAAGTAAATAAACGTGAAAGGACAGGTTTTCTACAGACATAAAGTACATATGTTTTCCTCTCCTTTTTTTTTTTTTAGGGATGCTCAGATTCTTGTGCAGTCCCATTTTTAGTGCTGGAGAGCTAAAAAACACAGCAAAAGAACAAGAGTTGCAATAACAGCACAAGAAGGAATGGCACTGAAGTGTTTGTCTGATCAGCTGACAATCTCTCCAAAAAATGCAATTTAACTCCTAGAAAGACTTCCCTGTTAATGCAGCCATACTGTAACCTGCCGTATGGTTCAGATAATTGATTTGAAATGTGAAGTGATAGACGAGGGCCCCATTTGTCACATCTTCCCCTGCAGATATGAGAAGAAAAAAACAGAACTCACCATTATTCACCAGGACATGGAGTGGACAATTCTTTGCTCTAAACCGCTGCACAAATTGCCGTATAGACTTCATGGAAGCCAAATCACAGTATAAAAACTCCACTGGGAGAGAAGAGGAGATGAACAAAAAGAGAGTTAAGTCAGTTACAATGACATAAAAACACACTTACAGACATCAACAAGGACTCCTGTGATAATGTCACCAGGAAAGTAAAGATTCTAAAAATAAAGCAGGTTTTTGAAAATTATGGGTGAACCTGGTCTCAGAAGGTTCCTTCTTTCTCCTTCCTTCCTTCATTTCTGTTTTTAAACTGTAGATTCTTCACAGAGCAAATATGAGGAATGCTGCTGCCAGGAGGTGAAGAAGGGTATCAAACAGACCAAATGTGTCCCAGTCCTACTGTTTTTCCTACTGCTACCATTTAGGAAGAGGGGCTACAGCTCTTCAGCGCTGAGATGATCAAGACATGGCAGCTGGAAATCAAATGGGGAGAGGAGAAGCCACATTGGGCACCACAATGTCTCCCTGTGTTTCTGATGCCAAATATGCTGCCCTTTGTTTTTTTCCAGATTATCTGCTGAGTGTCTGTGGTCCAAACAGTGATGGAGTCTGACAAGGCGTTATAAAACAAAGCTTTATTGAGGCAGTAGGAAAGACGAGCAACAGCGTGCCCATACGGCGATTCGCCCCATCACCAATAGCAAACATGGCATCTTAAGTGATGCCATGGCTCTGGTAGACATCCAGGGACACATGGCAGCAACAACCAGTCATGTAAATGCCTTTTGAGTGCGGGTAAGAGTCACACTGCCCCTTGGCTCCAGCAACGGCAGTGTGACTTGAGGGGATCATACCTCACATGGGTCTGTGGGCGGCATCCCGCCTACGCTGCCGAGGTCACTCAAGGGGCAGGGTGGCAGGGGGCGGGGGGTGGCAGTCTGCCTACGCCAACGATGTTGGTCAAGGGGCAGGGTGTCAGTGTCTCGAAATATATTTAACACTGGTATGTTTTTATTTCCAAGAAAAAACATCTCTAACAAAAGCATCCTTTGTCCAAAGCATTAGTCAGCCATTGACCTTCACTAGAACACTACAAAATTAATTAATTAAAATAAAAAAGATTACTTAAATCCCCCAATAACTTTAAACCCATCAGGTCTGAAAATTCTCCTCCTATTGCAGTTGTTCAGCTTTCACCCCGACTCTCAGAGTACTGCTTCATCGGTTGCCTTGCCTTGCATGACAGCCACGACCAGGGTTATGAAGTGACAACAAGTGATGCTCCCCCCAACAGCAGTAGCTATCCCCACACAAACAATCCAAATACTTTAGAAACTCTGCAAAGGGGAAAAAGAAAGAAAACCGTGACCTCATCCACCTGGTTTAGCCTTGTAGAAAGTATACGTATTGCATGCCAGGCTTTTGGTTTGTTTCAGCATTAGCCATGTTTTAAGCAAGAAAATGTGAGTCTCTAGCGCAGATGTTATTCTCTCTTCTGGTTTGCTACATGTCGTGGTGGGACTCTGAGTCAGCTAGATGTTGTCAACTCCACGCCAGCCAGACCCAGTACACCAGGGCTCTGAGGTGGATTTGCCTGAACCTCTTCCATAAAGTGAATTTTCCAAGAAAGACCAAAAGGTGTTTCAACTTTAGAAAGTCAGACAGTACTGAGTCAAGTGACTAAGTCAAGCAGAAAGAAAGGTGAAGGCTGTACAAAGCATACTCCCCTTGCTCACTGTGTCCTTGCAGGGTGAGTTCAACAAACTCCCAGATTTCCTGAGCTGTGGCCACCTCTGCACAGATGCCCGGTCCCCAGGATGGTTTTGGCCACCACAGCTGAGGACTGGGGCTCCAGGTCCTCGCTGCGTTTTCCCCGCTCCCCTCCACCCTCCCACCTCGCGGCCCGAGGGCTGCTCCCCTGCGCTCCGTGGGAAGGAACAGCCACCCTCTTCCCAGCACATGGCTTCCCCCACCTCTTCCTGTGAAAGAAACAGCCTTTAAAAGAAAGGAAAATTAAAGATACACAGTTCTTTACACACGCTAAAGAAAGCCTTTCTGACAAGAACGTTAAACTGTTGGGTAAACAGGCTCCAACGCAGGCTGCAGTAAGAGACCTTTCCTGCTACTCTTTTCGCTGGTCCATCAGTGATGTTCATCCTGTCACAATTGAGGCTGTGAGCTATAATGCCTCTTTGTAGTGTGTCTGTACAATAAGAGTTTAGGAAGGCCTGCAGGCACAACAGCAAGCTAATAACAAAAGACAGTCACGGCTCTTATTAAAATCCTTTACAGTTCCTTCAGTTCCCTTCAGTTTTACACAATACAGGGCTTTAATAATCCCTATATATTTTGAACCTAGACAGTATTAGTCCTCTGAAATTGTCTTAGTGAATTTATATAAATACTCAGTGGCCTTTTCCATTTTAAAAAAAAAAAAAAAAGCTTAGATTCCAGTTTTAGAGATAGTGTAAATACATTTTTTCAAAAAGGCTGTAAAGTCATACTGTTTTGACGACACTGACCCATGAATAACACTGGACAATTTCTTGAGCTCCCTATCGACCTTTAGGAGGTCTGCAATTTTGTTTAATTTCACTGATGTCCTGCATCTGGAGGTAGTAAGGAAATGCAGAAGTTATTAACTCCTGTAAAAGAAGAGAGTTGTGCAGGTCATTCCTCTTGTGGCCTAGCAGCTATATAAAACCACATGAACAGCACTGTAATTGCTCAGATGCACAAAACCTGGTTGTACTAACTTGTTAGTAACTAGTGCAACAACAAATGGAGTAAAGACCTAGGCAAAGCTTTATGCTGACTTTGCTGTTGCTCTACTTCTCCAGGCAGCTCATCAAGGAAAGAGATTAGGGAAAGCATGATCAGCTTCTTAGCAGGCAGCCACTCACACTGCCAATAGAGCAGTCCCTTTTAATACAAAATATTCATCTTGGTACAGAAGGCATTGGACTTGTATTAGCTGCAGTATTTTGTGGCACAGTGCAAGGTCCAACCACTTCTTCACCACCTGTATGGACTGTGGCAACATTATTGACTCTCCTGAATTTTGCTAATGATGCTATATGTGCAAGGAAAGCAGGCCCCTGAGAACATTCACTGAGCTAAATTTTAATCTCTCCCCTCATCTGATCTCGAAATTGTCCTCTTCTGCATTGCTAACTACAATGGTGGTTAGATAACCAGTGTGCCAAGGCAAGTGCTTTTCAGGCGGACCAGTACAACCCCATCCTTCCTGGGAATTAACTTTTTGCTACATCTGTCTGATCTCCCCTCCCTTAATTTTGTAGTTTTGCAGAGCAATTGCTGTTGCTCGTTATGACTGTACAGCATACTAGGCCAAGGCTATCATTACTAAGCTTATTTACTTGCTTACTTGGGAAGCGTGTCATCATATTCAGTATTTGTAAAGCACTTGCCATCAAAAGACCAGAACATGCTTTGGAAAGGAAAACAAACAAACAAATCAAACCCCAAACTTCTTTTTGCTCACGGGGCAGAAACATTAATGGCCGAAGTCCTTGTTCATGCTTATTCGTGCATGGTGGCTCTTTGCCAGGGAGGCGGTCTCACTGGCGTGAGCGCCGTGCCGACTGAGGTGCCGTTCCACTCCAGAAAGAGTGCCAAAACACGGCTCCAAGTCTTGTGCTGACTCAGCGGTAGGGCCATGAACGGAAACCCAGTTTCTTCTTTGTCCCATAGTCTGAGTGTTTTATTTTTTTTAGCAGTGTACTGAAGAATTACACATCTAGAAGCTAAGGACAATGGTTAGTTTTTAGAATATTTCAAAGCACGCACAAATATACTAAGCAAGCCTTTTTTTTAAATGTCTTTTAATTAATAAAGACCAGTTTAATAATGTGAGCAAATGACCAAACCTGAACTTGAACTAGCAATGTGACTTGAATCACTTTTCAGAAACAATGATGGCAAAGGGTTTTCTGTATGGGATAGGTATGAGCAAAAAGAATAAATATGTGCAATAACAACAAGCAAACTGAAACATATGCCAAAATTAATATTTAGATATGTTACTTCTTACCTTTTTGGTTTGTCTGCCACTAGACTTCAAATTATTCAAGTACGTAGTGGTCATTATGCTTTTGAGTTTAATAACATGTTTTCAAAACTAACTGGTTCCTTTGATTTGCTGTATGCCATTAAGAACAAAAATGGGGAATAGAATTTACATATAGAATATCTGCAGCTAATGCTACTGAAATACTCTAACTCCATCCCATTTTACCTCTCCTCCTATACTTCCCTTTGCTTTCAGGTACTTCTAGAATGACAGACATGCCCGTATTTCTTTCTTCTTCAAGGAACAAGGATATGTTCCTTGTTCTTATTGAAATAGTCTTTCCAATGAAAGCAAGTGAGTACATAATTGTCAGACACTGGCTAAAATATTCACTATTAAAAATATTTTACTATTATTTTATTGTAATTTGATGACTCAGTTGTCAGAAAGTTATTAGCTAATAAAATATAAAAGGAGAATAATTTCCCAAAAGACAGCTAGAGTTACTTATGCCATTATTCACATATGAATAGATATGTATATGATGGTGCTACAATTGCTGCTTTGCCTAATTACTTTCTTTCAAACATGTATCTGCCAGGTGCAGCATCTTTCCAGTAACAGAGAAGTCGACATGATGTTTTTCAGGCTGCTCCTCAGTAAGGCTGTACGAATCCCACAAAGCTACGCTGGCTGACCGCACACGACACCACTGAGCACCTGTACAGCTCAGTGCCTGTTCCTGTGCTGTGCACCCTCTGCTCGCTTGGTCGTGGTAACTGCAGTCAAAGGACATGAAGGACAGGCACCCGGTGGCTCTTGGAGAGCTTTCTGACACCAAGAGACCCGCGAGAGCCCAGAGGAGCCCCAGCATTAGCACAGAGCCTGACACAGCCCCTGAGTGCACACGCTCCCTTGAGTTTCCCCCTTAGGGTCAACTTCCCCATTTCTGTCTATCTGCTTCTTCGCACTATTAGCACACCTTTCTTTTTAACACCTAGAGTTCCCCTCCTTTGCTTTTCACGCCAGCCCGGTTGACTCTGGTTGCACATTTCTTCTGTGTCTGTATTGCAGAGGCATAAAAAACATGAAACGGGAATTTTGGTCTACTATGGAAGGAAAATTCAGAAGTAAAAAGAAAGGACAGATATTGCAGTGAATGATCAGGGACTGTAACTTCTGAAATATTCACTGATCAGCTGAACACAGGAAAATGCAATCTTTGGGCTCCTGCAAAGACTTAGGTTTGACTTAGGTCGGGTTCAGATGAGATGGAGGCCACCTACCAACTACCACTTTTTTTGCATTCAACTCTAACTCGTCATCTTGAAATTATGGACAGCTACAGCTCCCCTTCAGCAGAAATCATAAGTCAGAGTCAACTTTCTTTTAATACTTATGCCAAAGCAGTTTTCCATCATGCTTTCACTTTCTTTTTTTGTGTTAGAAACACAAGCAGGGGATCCATTCTAAGGAAAGCTGCAACTCTGCCCAGTGTGGCAGGGAGCTGAGAACTCGTAGTTCATGGTGGAAGGAGGACTACAGAAAGGATTGCTTTGCCTGTTCCCATTTGCCACTCATCTGTCCAGTATCAGAAGATACTAGCAGGAAGAGTTACTTCTCCAGCAAGGCACAAAGAATGGCTCCTAGACAAGATAATAAAAAATGGTGCTCATAGTAGTCACATATTCATGCTCAAAAACATGTTGCAAAAGTTCCACACGGGTGCATTGTTCTCTGGCTGCCGTATCTCCACGGGGGGCACTGAGGAATTTGGCCTATTGTCTGCTGTTCTTCCTCACAGAGTTATACTTTGGCATCTGCACAGCAGCAAGGAGAAATGTTGTCCTGCTCATGAAAGAACTGAGTATGCTTCTGAGCACCTGGACAGTGCAGCGGAGATGTTGTTTATCAGAAAGTGCTCTTAATGAGGCAAATATCTACCATCTGATAGATGCTGCATTGCAGAGCTACAGAAGCTCTGTCAGCAAGGTGGCAGGTGGAAATGAAGTGGAGCAAACCCCCGGAGAGAAAAAGCATGAACTGTGAGGAGGAGAAGACATAAAGCAGTACTGACTGGAGCCTCCTCCCCTTTTGTCACTGCATTGGCTTTGCTGACACTAATAAACAGTGGCTTTGTCTGGTCCAGTCTTCAGAGACAAGCTTGGTATCTCCCTTCTCCTGTGGTCCTCTCCCCAAAGGAAGGTGTCCCAGAATCAACTCATCTTTCTCAGCAATCTCTGCTCATCTGCTTACACATCTTCCAGCCAAAACAAAAGTCGTTCTCAATCAAAACAGGGCTGCCAAGGGAGGGGAATGAACTTCTGGAAATTCTGACCAGCTGAGCTCAAAACTGTGGCCATTACATGACAACACTATGAGTGGAAAATGCAAAAGTGCTTCTAGGCTGCTAACACAAACCTGGGGTTTATCAGTCTACAAACTGGGTATGTGCAGAAGCACACAAGCCCCCATCGACAGAACATGACTCCTTTTAACAGAATTTTCCTACATTGTCCGGGAGTAACACAAGGGCTGGGATGCAAGTTTTGCTCAGACATGCATGATGACAGAACACTGCATGCTATTCAAGACTGTAAGATGCTTACTTTAAAAGGACTTCTAGGAAAACAAAAACAAACAAAAACCCACAGGTAAATAAGGCGTGTACCAGACAATTGCATATTGAGCTGCACAATGAGAGACAGTCATCATAAATGCAGCAAGCACAGCATCTCCTGTTTATGCCGTGCTCCTGCCCTTCTGCACTTGATGACCTCTCTGGCTTCTACACCACAAGCACTCCAGAATATCCCCCATTCTGCATTAGCAGCCAAGATTCACAGGAATTAAATATTAAATTGATTAATGCACAGAAAATCCTAGTATGTGCAATCGTACCTACAGCACTGGTTGACCCTTAATTCCAGCTGTGGTTATGGTGATAATTTGCAGAACTTTGGCTCCTAATCCTTCAGACTGTTTTACGTATGTGACTGTGTACCAAAATGTTCGCTGTTGCCTGTTGTACATCTTACAAGTTCCCCCCCCGCAGTCTTCTCCTCTGTCCTTTATTAGTCTGAATAATTTTGTGGCACTTTTTCAGATCACTGATCTTTCATAGACCATTAATAGAAATAATAAACCATGGCTAACTCTAGCACAGATTTACTGTTCAAGCTGATGCTTGTGATATGCCATTGAAGAAAAAGACAGATGGAACACATCCATTTGGCAAAGTGTGTGAGTGCACTGCCACGGATCAAAATAGTGAGCGTATTTAAAGACATACGGTTTGGGTACGGTCATTAAAAGATACACTCACAACTTTAGTTAGACTAGTTTGTCTACGGCCTTCAGCAGGCAAGTGAGAGCACCTAAATTCAGCTGTTCCTCCTCTGAGTCATCCATTCTAGTGCCACTACTTTTAAAGGCAGTCTGAAGAGATTAGCTTCCTGTGCCTAATGTTAGCCTTTGTGTGAACAGCCTCTGTGTGTCATCCGCCAGCCTATTCAGTGAAGAAAAAGCTCTGCATCGGTGTTCACAACATAAACAGAAATTCACATTGGGCAAATATTAGTAATTCATGCTTTTTTTCCTTCCTCGGGATGGTTCGAACATTGTCTGCTCAAAGAGCTATTGTAAAAAAAGGCATTTCATGGTGCCATTTCTTAACCATGTAGCTTTAACCTATTGTACTAAGAGAAACGGGGAAAAAAGACTTCAGCTTTCTGAGAGATGCTTTCTCTCTCAGAGGTGGAAGAGTAAAATAAAAAAGAAATTTGCTCTTGGAAACTGAGCAGTCTGGCTTAGAGACTTTCAACTTCCACAAGAGAAGTGTGTGGCCTATAGTCCAGTGATCCTTTAATTTGTTAAATTCAACAAACACCCCAGTAGCTCTTGTGTACTGGTTAATCAAAACAAGCAAAGTTCCAGGGTAAGAAGAGTGTTTCAGTTCCATCACTACCAGCAGCTCCTATTACTGCCAAAAATACCAACTTATCACAGGACAGCCCCCTGAACGGCTTCACAGACCAAGCTGCCAGAGCACTGGGACGTTAGCAGCCGTACAAAAAGGAGGTAGTCCATGTAAAGCAATAGAAATGCCCATGCGTGACTCTGCTAATTGCACCACCAGGTGGGATGTTAATTTAAATATGCTACCATTTTAGCACAATTCGTACAGACATAGCATGCTCCGGGTTTTCCAAACATGCAAGTAGTGCTTTGCTGTATAATATT